>NC_053442.1:33425434-33597641 GCF_007990345.1 Gossypium hirsutum
GATGATATGCTTGATGAATTACATGGCTCAGTCATATTTACTAAAATTGATTTAAAAAGTGGTTATCGTCAAATTCGAATGAGGGAAGGGGATGAATGGGAAACAGCCTTTAAAACAAAATTTGGATTGTATGAATGGTTAGTTATGCCTTTCAGCCTTACTAATGCACCTAGTACATTTATGAGATTAATGAATCACGTTTTAAGGCTTCACTTGGGTAAATTTGTAGTAGTTTACTTTGATCATATTTTAATTTACTCCAAGACATTAGATGATCATGTTTTCCGTGTTAAAACCGTTTTGGATATTCTACGAGCTGAAAGATTATTTGCCAACCTTGATAAATGCACATTCTGTTGTGATAAACATTCTTAGGTTTCATAGTTAGTGCTCAAGGTATTCATGTCAATGAGGACAAAGTCAAGGCAATTAAGGAGTGGCCGACTCCGAAATCGGTAACTAAGGTGAGATCTTTCCATGGTTTAGCTAGTTTTTATAGATGATTTGTGAAAGATTTCTCTACTATTGCTGCCCCATTAACAGAGGTGATAAAGAAATTAGTGGGTTTCAAATGGGGTGAAACCCAAGAAAAGGCTTTTCAGACCCTAAAAGCTAAGTTATGTTATGCTCCTCTTCTTAAATTACCTGATTTTACTAATACTTTTGAACTTGAGTGTGATGCTTCAGGAATTGGAATTAGAGCTGTTTTAATGCAAGATAAGCAACCAATTGCTTATTTTAGTGAGAAATTGAACGGTGCACAATTAAACTACTCAACTTATGACAAAGAACTATTGGCATTGGTTCATGCACTTCAAGTATGGAAACATTATTTGCTACCTAATGAGTTTGTCATACATACAGATCATGAATCCCTTAAATGGTTAAAGAGACAAGGTAAGTTGAGTAAACGGCATGCCCAATGGGTAGAATTCATTGAAACATTCCCTTATGTGATAAAATATAAAACAGGTAAAGATAATGTAGTTGCAGATGCTTTGTCTAGACGATATGCTTTGATAACTATATTGAATGCTAAAGTCTTAGGGTGTGAACATATTAAGGAGTTATATGATGATGATGCTGATTTCGGCCATATCTATAAGAATTATGGACATACTGTTTTTGAAAAGTTTTATCTTGTAGATGGCTTTCTTTTTCGTATAAATAGGTTATGCATACCAAAGTGTTCCATGAGAGACTTATTGATTCATGAAGCCCATAGTGGAGGTTTAATGGGACATTTTGGAGTGGCCAAAACACTAGACATCTTGCAAGAACACTTCCATTGACCACATATGAAGAAGGATGTTGAAAAGGTATGTTCCAAGTGTATTACATGTAAACAAGCAAAATCTAAGGTAATGCCTCATGGCCTTTACATTCCTTTACCGATTCCTACTTCACCTTGGATAGACTTATCCATGGATTTTATTCTAGGTTTGCCTCGAACTAGGAAATGAAGAGATAGCATATTTGTTGTTGTTGACAGGTTTTCAAAGATGGCACATTTTATTCCTTGTCACAAAACAGATGATGATACACATGTGGCAGACTTATTCTTTAAGGAGGTGGTAAGACTTCATGGCATCCGTAAAACAATTGTTTCTGACAGAGATGTCAAATTCCTTACCCACTTTTGGAAGGTATTGTAGGGAAAGCTTGGTACGAAATTACTTTATTCTACTACATGTCACCCCCAAACTGATGGCCAAACTGAAGTAGTTAATCAAATCTTAGGAACCTTGTTACGATCAGTTGTGGGAAAGAACATTAGAAATTGGGAAGAATGACTACCATTTGTTGAATTTTCATATAATAGATCTATTCATTCTACAACTGGTTATTCTCCATTTGAACTTGTTTGTGATTTTAACCCACTAACAGTACTTGATCTTGCACCATTACCACTTGAACACATTGTTAATTTAGATGGCGAATAGAAAACTGAGTTAGTGAAATCCATACACGAGAAGGCTAGGCAACGAATAGCCAAAACAAATGATGCCAACACCAACAAAGCAAACAAGGGGCGCAAACGGGTTATCCTAGAACCCGAAGATTGGGTTTGGGTCCGTATGAGGAAAGAACAATTACCTACAAAAACAAAGTCCAAGTTGGACCCAAGGGGCGATGGGCCTTTCCAAGTACTCGAGCGGATCAACGCCAATGCCTATAAGATTGATCTACCTGGTGAGTACAACGTGAGTTCTACTTTTAATGTGGCTGACTTGTCCCAATTTGATTTTTCAGGTTCGGGGACGAATCTTTTCGAGGAAGTGGGAATGATACGAGTCACAAAGGCCCAACCCAAGCTCAAGAACGTGATGGGCTCAAATTACCACAAGGCCTAATAACGAGGTCAAACGACCGAAAAATGCGTTCCAAACTAAATGAGACCATTCAAGAATTTGTTAGCAAGGCCTTAGATGCATACACGAAAGAAAAAGAAAATCAAGATTCACTTTCTTGTTTTCAAGAAAATCAAGAAACCGAATCTTGGCCCAATCTTGTTGTTTGGAGCGATTTCAAGAATCAAGAAAATCAAGATTTCAAATCTTGGAAATCTTGGTCCAAGAAACCGAATCTTGCAGACAAGGCGCATTAGATCTCTGTTACGAGCATCAACGAACCAATTTCGGTAGGAGATGGACTACAAGCCCAGGTTCTTGAAGGCAAGGCCCAATAAGACGATTCCAAGCCCAACCAAGAAGTCAAAATCAAAATTACTTGAAAATTCGGCCAAATCGTTAAAGTTTTCAGTCCAAGAGGCCCAATTTAAGGCCCTTGACTGAATTTCTCTTTAATATTTAATTGGGATTTTTTTTAATTTTAGTTTTCTAATAGGATTAGGAAAATATTAAGGCCTATAAATAGGCATTGTCGGCCACCCTTGTAAACACATTAGAAACACTTTGAAAATTTCAGATTTGTTTTGAGTGAAAATTCTCTTTGAGTTCTCCAAGAATTTTCTCTTGAGTTTTCTTTAGTAGTTGTTTTAACAATCTTTTTGATTGTGAGAGCCATCTTCAGCCTTCTTCTTGCCATTGATCTTCATTGGAGGGGAGATTAGAGCCGTTTGAAGGGAGTTATGAAATCTTTCGGGATTTCAAGGCTTCTTAGGACTTTATCTTTATTTCTTGTTGTTCATCTTATCTTTTAAATTCTGTTTGTGTTGATTTTTATTAACTAACTTGTTTGATGTTCTTGTTGTGTTTCAGCCTTTCCAAAACTCCAAGATCTCTTCATCATTCAAAATCAGATCGGCCCCCTTTGTTCTTGGTAGCAAAGATCGTTTAAGATCCCTAAATTCCATTCTTCTTGCTGATTTCTCCTTTTCAAATCTGGTTGAATTCAGTGGTTGTAATTTTGGGGGAAATTAATTTTCTGTTTCAATTTGGGCAAATCGACATCTCCTTGGGCTCCAAGAACCGTTTTCGATTCTTAAATCTTTCTTTTGTTCTTGCCGCCCATACCCTATCTTTTATTCCATCAATTTGCTGGACTTTTAAAATTAACTTACTATTTGTGATTGTTCTTTTTCAAATTCGGTAGATTGGGGTTTAATTTGATTACCAATCCGTGTTCTTGACATCTAAGATTTGTTATTCTTAAGGGCGTTTGTTTCTTGGTTGTTCTTTATTGTTTTGGATACTATCTATTCAGATCTAATCGAATCTAATCTTAGTTTTCTGTTTCATTTTTAGATCCGATCGTCTAGAGCCTCATAAGAATTTTCTCGTGACTTGACAACTCGATCTTGGTCCGCATGCAACCCTCTATCATAGTATCTTGCATAGTCAAACTAGCATAGAATTCTCGAACTAGTTCATCATCGAGAAGTGAACGAGCATCACAGAATCATTCCCATTTGAGAGCATTGATTATCTTTCTAATTGGCACAGGAACAACCATAACATCATTGCTGTTCAGGTTAAAACCTTTTTTCTGCATCATAGGTTGATGCTTGAAAATTGAATCAAATCGCTATTTCACTTCTTCATCAACCACAATCTGGTTTTTAGTAGTAGTCTTTGACGATCTAATTCTTTTGCGAGAAATGGTATTTTCCTGAAAATTTTGTAGAGTTCCTGCACAAAAGAGAAAAGAGAAATCAGCAAAGTTGGTATAACTTGCTACGGCAAAAATCTTGCGACAGCAAGGAAGGTGCGGCGGCGATTTCTTTGTAGCAGCAATAGGGAATTTTGGCAAAAAGAAAGAAAATGACTAGGGTTTCTTTTGGGATTTGAGGTTGACGGCATAAAGAAGAGATTTAGGGATTTTTAGGGTGGAAGCAAATTGCTTTGAGGGATATGAAAATTAGTAGAATGAAAAGGGGTTTATATAGGGAAACATTAGGGCAACATGTAGCAAAAATTTAGCTACATTAAAGTTACTTGGGTGGCAAGTAATGGGTGTGACCGCAGGGCCTAATTTTTTCCCTCCTTTTTGCTGTTTTGGGCCTCAAACTCAGACTGTATCTTAAAAAAACTGATTAGTCCTTGGGCAAAATTTGACCCTCTTTATTAACATAAAAATTTAAAATTTAAACTGAACAAAATGAAACTTAAAAATTTTAATTATAAAATTTCTTCTAAACAAATTACATTAAATTAATTCCCAAGAAAGGTTGGAGGGGTCACAGCGATCCCGCTTAAGTTCCAATCTCCTTAGGTAGAATTAATTAATTGTAATAAATTAAGAAAATAAGTTGTAATTATTTATTTACACAATGAGTTCATGAAAAATTAAAGGTCTGCTAAGATGAGCGAGGATTCAATATGTTAAACTTCACCATCCAAGTAGTGTTTGAGACGTTGACCATTAAATTTAAACGTACCTCCATAATTGTTGTATAATTCAATAGCTCCGTAAGGATAAACTCGATAGATGGTATAGGGTCCTTTCCATCGGGATTTCGGCTCCCCAGGAAATAACTTTAGCCTTGAATTAAACAACAACACCTTCTGACCTTCTTTAAACTCGCGAAGTTGCATATGAGTATCATGCCATCTCTTTGATCTTTCTTTGCATATTTTGGCATTCTCATAGGAAAACAACCTCAGCTCTTCCATCTCATCAAGTTGTAACATCCTTCTTTCACCAGCTTACTTAAGATCAAAGTTCAACTGCTTCAAAGCCCAATGAGCTTTATTCTCCAACTCTAATGGCAAATAACATGCCTTTCCAAAGACTAACAGATAAGGAGTCTTTCCTAACGGAGTCTTATATGTTGTTCAATAGGCCCATAATTGGCTGCTTCGATTGTTCATTTATTTTGTGAACGGTTTCATTGGTTAGGAACTGATTTTAAGTTGTTTCTGTTTAGGGTTTCATTTCTATCCATTTCATTGCTTCCATTTCACTTTTCTTCATCCTTCTGAAGGTACAGAACTTATGCTTTCATTTAATTCCATTGCTTTCATTATTAGTGTAATGGGTTAAATGGGTTGGACTAAATGTTAAGATTCCATTTATTCTTTATTGGTGTCGGTGAATTCATTTGGTTTTGTTTTTTTAGTATGAAATTTTGATGTCTACTTTAGGGTTTACTTTAATAATTTATAAAAATGTTCTGTTAAATGTGGTGTAGCCGATTACATTTCCAGGTAATGAATTGGATTTTTAAGTTGAATTTTATTACGCCATGTTGTGTTTTAGTATGATGAAACAGTTCGATGTACAACACTTTTTGTTTGTTTGTTTGTTATAATTGTCTTTCATCCATTTTCTTATTGTAATGTGGTATTATATATATAAGGTAGATTGGATTGGGAACTTTCATTTACCTTCTTATACATATATATACATATATATATAAGTGATGAAATGAGATAAGATAAAAGTGATACATTAGTAAAGAAACTAAATTGAAGGAAATTTTGTTAAATTCAGAGACTAAATTTTCATATTAATTGGTAAGGGTGGGGATTTAGAGGCAATTAACATTTGCTTATGACATTTAACTTACACAAATGAAATAATAAACCAGGGTTGGATAGAAGTATAATTGAGGAATATCATGCCAAACATGTTCTTCTCATGTTATTGATAATTTTATCTTATCTACATGAACTGACGTTTTTGAAATTATATAGATGCTTCTCACCAAACCCATTTCTTTCTAATTATAAATTAATTTGCCGAATGAAAATGGGTGAATGTGTTGTAGAATCAGTGTTACCAATTAGTACCTATGCTTGTTTTAAATTGTAATGCATCCATACTATGTTTGTATTATATTGTATCCCATTGTGTTTATTTAACATGTTTTAAAAAAAACATTAGGCCACAATGAAACGCAGTATGATGAATTATTGTTTTGAGTGATTATGACATTTTTTTTATCTTATTTTTCATATGGATTAAATCCAACCTCTAATATGATTTTAATATTTTACTTAATTGTCTATTTTCAAATGTTTTTCTCAGTTACAAGTTATCACTATTTCTTAATTTAATAATGTGTGTTAAAATATAATTTTGGGTTCCAGTTTCATTTTGTGGTTTGTAAACTATTAATTCAGTTTTTAAAATTTTGATTTATGGTTTGTAAGCTGATTCATAATCAGTCCGTTTATAGTTTGCTTAAATCGCAAGATGTACCTCATGTGCTAGGTTTTATTTATTTGAGATGAAATATTTTACTTAATTGGTAACAGTTTGCAATGCTTAGAAAATGAACACAGAATTTTCATAGTCTCTCTACCATGTTAATATTTTCTAGCAGCAACTTAGAAAGGAATATGGTTTGCTACGTTCGTGCAAAAAACGCAATCATTCGTGCCAAAAACGCAAAAAATTTTGGATAGAAATATTATATCATAAATATTAGAATTTATATTCTTCTTATATATTACATATATTAATATGGATATGTAACCTGTATTTCAATTTTAACATAATAATAACATTTTAAATTTAAAAAAAATTGTAAATGATAATTTAATATCTATTAAAACCAATATTTTTAATATATCACCCCAAATATGGTATGGGTATATAACCTATATTTAAAACTTATTACTATAAAATTTATAAGTTCTCTAA
Source organism: Gossypium hirsutum (assembly GCF_007990345.1). Classification (NCBI taxonomy): domain Eukaryota; kingdom Viridiplantae; phylum Streptophyta; class Magnoliopsida; order Malvales; family Malvaceae; genus Gossypium; species Gossypium hirsutum. The sequence continues at coordinate 33,432,485 of NC_053442.1, forward strand.
ATAATTATAAATATTGTTTTATTTTCTATATAAGTTTTCTAAATTTATAAGTTTTCTAAATAATTTTTCTAAATTTATTAGTATTAAAATTTATCAGTATTAAATTTATAAGTTTTCTAAAAAAGTGTTCTAAATTTATTATTAATAAAATTTATAAGTATCAATTTTATAATTTTTCTAAATAATTATATATTTTTAAAATTTAAATATTTTATTTATATAAATATATATTGTTTTAATATACATAACCAGAATAACTTAAATTTAACAATCATATGATAACTTATAAATAATTTTACATCATACATAACTCTTTGACAATCATTTGCTTACATAATACATAATAACATAATACATAACTTATATATAAGCTTGCATAACTTACATAATAACTTCCATAACTTAATACACCACTTAAATAACTTACATAACTTACATAGCTTACATAACTCATTACTTACATAACATACATAAAATACAACTTACATATCTTACATAATACATAACTTACAGAAATTAAATAACCTGCATAAAACATAGCCTACATAACTTATATAGCTTTCATAAAGTACAACTTACATATTTTACATAAAACTTACATAATACATAACTTACTTACATAATACAGCACTTACACAACTTAAATAACTTGCATAATACATAGACTACATAACTTAATTTGCCTTACATAATACAACACTTACACAACTTAAATAACTTGCATAATACAAAGCCTACATAACTTAATTTGCCTTACATAATACAGCACTTACATAACTTACATAGGTTACATAATACATAACTTAAATAACTTATATAATACATAACTTACATAATTTACTTAATACATAAATATATATCATATCATAACTTACATAACTCATTTAATTTTAAATATAAGTGAACAACTTATGTACCCTTGTATTTTCTGGTGGAAATCAGACTTCAAGAATTAAGAAATGGACCGGTCTTGGATGAATTTGTCACTAGTAAGCAACAGTTATCGAAATGGAGTTTAGAGTTTTCTAAATTTTGCATTTCAACATGCAAGCCAAGAGAACATGATTCTTTGCCCCTGTAACAAGTGTGTCAACATAAATTGGCATTATCGTGAAGTTGTATACGAGCATCTAATTGTTGATGGGTTTGTTCGGGGTTAAAAAAATGGCTTTTTCATGGAGAATGCCTGCCTAGTACCTCCTCTTCAATGATGGATGTATCTTATCCTGGTACTGCTTACCATCAGTCTGTTGGAGGGGATGACATGGAAGGTATGTTGCGGGATGCATTTAATATGCACAATCATGGTTTTCAGTCGTTCCCAGCTGACTTTATGGCATCTGATGTTTGTAATGTTGGTGCAAATGCTTTTACCAAACCGGGAACAAGTGTACCTCATGAAGAGCCGAATGCAGAATCGGCGAAGTTCTACACGCTACTTAATGATATGAACGAAGAACTATATGAGGGATCGAAATTTTCAAAAATGTCTTTCTGCGTTCGTCTTTTCCAGTTAAAATGTTTGGGAGGGTGGACCGGGAACTCATTGACAATGCTGTTAGAGTTTTTGAGAGAAATGTTTCCGTTTGCAACAATGCCTCAGTCATGGAAAGATATGAAGAAAATGATAAAAGACTTAGGTCTTAGGTACAACAAAATCCATAGTTGCCCGAATGACTGCATGTTGTATTGGGACGATCAGAGAAACCAACAGTGCTGTCATGTATGCGGCAAATCCCATTGGATAAATAGAAACACAGAAGATGGGAACGACGATGAAAATGATGCACAACCAAGAAAGAAGCCGGTCAAGATTTTGCGGTATTTTTCGCTGATACCAAGGCTTCAAAGGCTTTTCATGTCGTCAAAGACAGTAGAGTCAATGATGTGGCACCATGATGGATGAACCGATGATGAATTATTAAGGCATCTGACAGATTCTTTAGCTTGGAAATCATTTGACAATAAATTTCCAAGCTTTGCAAGCGATCCTAGGAGTGTGAGGCTTGGCCTAGCATCTGATGGATTTAATCCTTACAAGATTATGAGTACTGCGTACAGTACTTGGCCAGTAGTGCTTGTTCCTTACAATCTGCCTCCGTGGATTTGCATGAAGCAATCTTCCCTTATCTTATCTATGATTATCCCTGGAGAGAAAGGGCCCGGGAATGATATCGACATTTATTTGCAGCCACTTATTGAAGAGTTAAAACAATTATGCGCTAGTGTTGAGACGATATGCTGAGAAAAGAGAACTTTAATTTACGTGCAACTTTGATGTGGAGAATTAATGACTTCCCCGCTTATGGTAATTTATCCGGTTGGAGTACCAAGGGTCGTTATGCGTGTCCTTGTTGTGCTGCACAAACATGTTCGCAATGGTTATACAATGGGAAGAAGTTCTCTTACATGTGGCATCGTCGGTGGTTATCGAAAAATCATAGATTTAGATTTCATAGTTCAGCATTTGACGGTACTAAAGAGTTCAGAGAAGCTTCTTCGTAGACAAGTGGATCTGAAATCTTGTTAATGTTGAAAGATATGAATTACAGTTATGGAAAGATGAACCAACCGGCAAACACGCAAAGAAATAGAAGATCAAATGATGAAGCTGATGATGACTCCGATGAAGAGGATAATCCTAATGAGGCGGATTTGTGGAAAAAAAAGAAGTATTTTTTTTTAGTTGCCTTATTGGGAGCATCACCTTTTACAACACAATCTTGATGTTATGCATATTGAGAAAAATGTCTGCGAGAACATTGTCAGTACAATTTTGAATGTAAACTGAAAATCAAAAGGTAATCTTCAGAGTCGACTTGATTTAGTCGACATGGGAATTCGACCTGATCTTCATCTGAATCCTATTCCGAATGGGAAATATCGGTTGCCGCCTTCTATTTTCTCAATGTCGAAGACAGAGAAAGAAGTGTTCTGCATGGTGTTGAAGGATATAAAGGTTTCAGATGCGTATACATCAAATATATCTCGATGTGTTAGTGTTAAAGATCGAAGACTATATTCGCTAAACTCACATGACTATCACATCTTGATGCAAGATTTACCGCCAGTTGCTCTACGATGTTGTATTTCGAAGAAGGTGACGTCTTGTATAATTGAACTATCCAATATAATAAAAGTCATTTGTGGCAAATTTTTGGATGTTCAAGAACTTCAGAAGGTACAGGATCGAGCCGCTTTGACTTTATGCAACATGAAGAAAATCTTCTTACCTTCCTTCTTAACTATTATGGTTCACTTGATAATCCATCTCCCACATGAAGCAATTATTGGCAAACCTGTTTTCTATAGATGGATGTATCCCATAGAAAGGTGTTAATTACAATTTTTAAAATTTTCCTTCATTCACCTATATGCCTTTAGTTACAAATTTTGATAATGTTGTATATCGTGTTTAGGTTCCTATCCAAATTAAAGTCTTACTGCCGCAACAAGCGTTATCCAGAAGGATCGATTGCTGAAGGCTACTTGGCAGAGGAATGTATGACCTTCTGTTCAAGATATTTGGAAGATGTTGAAACAAGGTTGAACAGACCAAATAGAAATGCTGGACTCACAGATCATAACTTTGCCGATACTTATTTGTTCCAAAGTTTTGGAGAACTAATCGACAAAGTTGAAATTGCAGAATTAGATGATTTATCGTGGGTACAAGCACATCGATATGTTTTGTTTCACCACGAATCAATGGAACCTTTACGCAAGTAAGTTCTAGAAATTTGATAAATATTCATCAATTAAAAATTGTTTATATTCTAACAAACTGAACATATTTTTAACATAGTGAGTAAAAACAAATATTGAGATCTCGTTCGCGCTCCTGAAGAACACAACATCGAGATATCAATAAGTTGTTCATAGAATCTTTTCATGAATGGTTAAGCCAAACGGTATGCAATTGGATCTTTCATCAACAAATAATAATATTTACTCAAAACATATTTAATTACTCAGTTTACTTTCCATTCAATAGGTTTGGAGTGGGAAGAACGTCACCGACGAAGTTAAATTGCTTTCCCAAAGTCCAAATTGGGTGGTTAAAAGATATAGTGCGTTCCTCATCAACGGATTCAGATTTCATACAAAATATCGCGAGAGATTGAGGAGAACGCAAAATTGTGGAATAGTTGTTAATTCCTCAATTACAAGTTATGCTAGTGCTAGGGACAATAATCTTGTCGAGGGAAATATGGAATATTTCGGACTTCTTACTGACATAATTGAGTTGGATTACTACGACAAATGGAAAGTTTTCTTATTTCGAGGTGATTAGGCCGATGTTAATACTGCTCGTGGAATTAAGCAAGATCAATTTGGTTTCACAATGGTAAACTTCGCTCGATTGATTCACACAGGACAATAATTGATTGATGGGCCGTATGTATTTTCTTCTCAAGTCGAACAAGTTTTTTACTTAAAAGATCCAACTGATGAGGATTGGTATGTTGTACTACGTAACATCCCTAGAGACTTATTAGACATGGGCAGTGGAAGTAGAGATGGCATTGACGATAGAACACAAACTTTGCCCTTTCCAGAACAAAACTTAAACGAAAACATCCCTAGTACTAGTACACAATTTCAATGGGTCTGCCAGGATACGGATGAAGATATTTACGAATTATAATGTAGTAAGCTTTTACGATTATTTAATTATATATAATATCATAATATAAATATTGGTCTTATTATATATTTCAACAATTTTATATGTGCTATTATTGTTGTAATTGTATACTAAGCTTTCAACTATTTTATTTGTTTTGCAGATAAAATGCCTAGAAGAAAAGTGCGAGAGCTAAGCATTCTTCAAGGGACTCCAAACTTGGTGGAAACAAACAGCACTGAACAACAGACTACTATTGGATCTTCGAATGTTCCGATTACACCTGAGGAACCTACAGAAGTTGAAAGTAATTTAACATTTAATTTACATGCGTGTTGACTTATTGCTTATTTATTTTTAAAATTCTTATATTACAATATAACATTTTCCAGCTAAAAGTGGTGGGACGCGGAGAGTTCGAGGACGTACACTACTGAGGGATTTATACGAGCTAGATCCAGTCGAGCATGTCAAAGTATCCAGTAATAGCTTTGGCAGCCCGTTGGATCAGAAGCTCGTCTTTTAGCAGGATACATGGGCATTCTAGCACGGAATGCAAATATGTTGCCAATTAACTTCGAGTCATGGCATAAAATTCTCGAGAGTAACAAGAACCAAGCTCTCGATAACATTAAGGTAACAAAATGTTAATGTCATTTATAATACTTGGGTTTAAGTTTCATCTATATTTACTTTCTTAACTTGTGTTTTTTGTAGGCGAGATTTGCTCTAGAGGACTCCGATACTTATGTAAAGAAGGCATTGGGAAAAAGATGGAGAGACCATAAGAGCACTTTAAAGAAAGACTATTTTAAGACAAAAACAACACTCGACGAGAAATTACAAAATGTCCTGCCGAAAATGCTGAGGTACCAGTGGGAAGAGGTCGTTAAATTTTAGACTTCGAAGAAAGGAGAGGTATGTGTTACTACAAAAATCTTGTAATTATTTTGGCGTATAATATTTACTAATTAACGTACTAATAATTTCATAATGTAGGATCATGAACGAGTTGGAAAAAGTAATAGGTAGAAACAAAAATTCACTCACACAGCTGGGTCGAAAAGTTTTACGTGTGTAGCTCAGGCCGAGGTATTTTGAATTTTTTAATACTGGCAGATATTTATTACTTTCTATCAAATAATATTTTTACTATTGTATTGTAGGAACTATCTCCCGGTCAAAAAGTTGGACGCCTTCAACTTTTTGACATTACACATAGAAAGAAAGATGGAAACCCTATGACTTCTGAAACTGCAGAAATTATGACACTTTTGCTTAATACAATTTGACTTGTTTTAATTATTTATAGTTTTTATTTTCTAATGGTTTATTTCATTTCTTGTAATGCAAATATTATTAAGTTATGTTGCATTTGTTTTTTAATATATATTGCATTCCTAAATATGTGATTTATTTTTTAGGAAAAACTAAAGGATAAAAAGGCGGAGTACGAAGCGATTGCTTCCAGTGATAGTTCTGTTCATATTGATGACATTGATAACCAGATTATCACTGAAGTTTTGGGTCCTGAAAGGTATGGTCGGGTTCGATTTCAAGGATCTTTTGTTAACCCATCCCAATATTTTGGATCCAGCTCGCAACAATACTTGCCTTCGGGGAGTCAGGCTCAAGCTGAAGTTCAGATGTTAAGAGACCAGATGGCTCAGATGCAAGCGACAACAGTTGAACAAATTACACAACTTAAAACGGAGGCAGCATCGAGAGAAGCTGAGGTTCAAAAAAGATATGAAGAACTCCATCTACAACTTAAAGCAGATGCAGCAGCGAGAGAAGCTGAGGTTCAACGAAAGTATGAAGAACTCCAGCGCAGCTTAAAGCAGATGCGGCAGCGAGAGAAGCAGAGGCTGCAGTGAGGGAAGTAGAGGCTGCAGCGAGGGAAGCAGAGCAGCGTAGAAAGTACGATGAACTCCAGCAGCAGCTTCAGAATATGATGAAGATGTTTCGGCAGTCGCAACAGCCGCCGTCTTAGACTATCGTGTAAATATACTTCAATTTTGACTTTTAATTGTCATTTTAACTTTTAACATTTTTGTAAGAATAATACGAATTTTATTTTATTTATTCATATTTATTATATATTATTCGTTTAATTTTAAATATTATATAGATTTATTGCTTTCGGTTGGTTTAGATTTGGTTTTTTCTGATTTGTTTTTACAGGAGGGCTAAAAATATAAAAAAATATCTTTTACAAATCTGCCAAAATTTTCAAAAACGCCACTAAAGGTCATGGTCATTTGCGGCGTTTGTAGAAAAAGCGTCGCTAAAGATCAGAGTCTTTAGCAGCGTTTGTTTGGAAAGCGCCGCTAAAGGTCATTGTCTTTAGTGGCGTTTTTCAGATAAGCGTTGCTAAAAGTCATGGTCTTTAGCGGCGTTTGTGGTGAAAGCGCCGCTACAGTTAGCGACGCAGTCATTAGGGGCGTTTTTCACGATGCTTCTCAAACCGCCGCTAAAGGCTTAAAAAAGCACCGCTAAAAACCTGTTTTGGTGTAGTGTCATCAATTAAAAATTAGTTACTGGAGTATCTATACATATTTAAACCATACTTTATTTAATAACTAAAGTCTAATAAACATTAATCAAATTACACAAACAAAAACATATAATCATAATATATGTGATCTCAATATCCCACTATCTATGAAATTTGCGACTTCGTAGAGGAACAAAAGTCTTCTACCCCTCTCCATGCTCCCCATTTGTGTCCCCTTCATTATATTAAGCCACGCGTCTTTTTTTTTTTTATCTTTTCCTTTATATTTTTGAAATTTTTTAATTCATATTAATTATAGAACTAAAATTGGTAAAAATAATAAATTAGAATAATAAATCATAAATTAAATTAATTGACTATTTTTAATTGTAAAATATAAAAATAAAAATAGTGGAAAATTACCTCATGTTAATAAGTTAAGTTTTGATAATATGGTTCTTGAATTAAATCTACAACATTAAACTATGAGTATTATTTGATGCACAAATTGTATAGTTCTTAGACTCTAGAAGCCTAATTAAAAATATGACAAGCGTTCGATTTATATATATAATGGACAGTGTATGGGATTAATTTTTTTAAATTAAATAATAAATTATATTGAATTAAATTTGTAACATTTAAACACGTGTAATTACGATACATGAGTCTTTAGTCCAAACATATGTATTTGCCAAAGATGTTTCGTTGGAATTCTTCATCTACTATACTTTGTAATGATGAGATTCTATTTTGTAATTTCTCAAACATAAATTTATAATATTATTTTACTTTTATTTTAACTTTATTTATTACATAGTAAAAACTTTGAAGAAAAATTCTGATCAAAATTCATACGTTAGGACCGAAGATCCGCTCTTCTAATTGCGCGTGGTTTAATATTGCAAATTTAATTTAAGATAGTTAATTATTTTATTTAATTTTGTAAATTTAATTCAAGAGCCATATTATCAAAACTCAACCTACTAAACTAGCATGAGGGAATTTTGCAAAAAAAAAATAGCAGGAGAGACTCTTTGACTATTTTTATTTTTTATTTTATAAATAAAAATAATAAATCAATTTAAAATCTTTAAATTCTTAATACAATTTATTATTCTTATTTTTTTTATCAAATTTATTCCTACAGTTAATATAAATTAAAAAAATATTACAAATATTAAATTTTAATTCAAAATATTGGTAAAATTAATTTTATCTTTAATTACTCTTGGTTTAATGACGTAAATTTAATCTAGAACGATTTTGTCAAAACTCAACTTATTAGCTAGGGGATATTCGGTTACTTTTATTTTTATATTTTATAATATAAAGTAATGAATTGCTTTAATTTCTTATTTATTATTCCAATTTATTATTTTTAATTTTTACTAATCTTAATCCTACAATTAATATAAAATTTAAGAAATGAGTAATAAAAATATAAACAAATAATAAAAAAAAGAGGCGTGCATGGCTTAATTTGAAGAAGGGGCGTGGAGACATGGGTACTTATATTTTATTTGGGATAAATATACATGTCAGTACCTAAACTTAGCTTCAAGATCTAATTTGGTACTTAAACTTTTTTTTCGTACTTGAAATTAGTTTCTTAGTTCAAATTGGTACCTAAATTTGGCTTTTTGGTCCAAATTAGTACTTACAATTGGTTATTTATTTGAACCAATTTGAACTATGAAACCAAGTTTTGGTTCCAATTTGAACAAAGAATCCAAGCTCAAGTACTTAATTGGACAAACAAAAATTTAATTACTACATTGCAACTTGAGGCCATGTTTAGGTACATGGTTAAAAAAGAAGAAGGAAAGCTTAGGAATCAAATTAAACTTTGAAGCTAAGTTCAGCCACCAAAATGTATATTTACCTTTTATCTATTCATTGATAAATTTTGAAGTAGCTTCTTGGCATCCTGCCTTTGCCAGTTTATAGGCAATCTTGTAGAACACTGTAGAAAGCTAGAATTGCAGCCTTTGCCAAGTCGTTTCGACTCTAACAAAATCAAAGCCTCACTCCAAACAGCAATATTCAATTAAACAATCAATAAGAATAGAAAAAAGTTTCGATGAGCCTCAAACAAAAATTATAGCTTTTTTTCAATCTGATAAAATAAATGATGTCTTTGCCGGATCTATTATACTGTAATTTTTCTGTTTTTCTTTTTTCACCAAAAAGAAAATATTAATCCGAAATACATGTTGGGCATACTTTGAACTCAAGGTGGAAGAAGTGCAGCATAATATTAGTTGGATAGTATGGAATACGAATGCGTTAATACGGATGTATTCAATTTTTAAGATATTCCCTATATATTTATCGAATTATACTCAGGTATCCATATCTGAATATTTGTGGAGTATAATTTATTAAAAAAAAATTCAGTTATGAGTTGTGTATTCGTAATGGTCGAGAGCAGCTATAAACGGAGCAAAAGGCCTGAAATGCCAACAAAATCAGAAGCATAATTGCAGCCAACAATGTTAAAAACTGCCAGGAAGCATATACATATTGTTCAAAGAATTTCCTGGCTTTAACATTCCATCTGCAATTATGATACTTGTTAACATCTTCAATCACTTTATCCAAGAACCCGACTTTGGTCAATCTAATGGATTTATTCATCCCATTCCATAACTCAGCAGCCTCTTCATCATTCTTCAAATGGTTCACAATTATCCCATTTTCACTCAGTAGCTTCACATCTTCCTTGGTATCGATGATTCCGTTCATTAATTCAGTGTAGCGTGTGAAAACCAAAGGCCCCGATGCGTTTGATGTTTCGTATGCCACCAAATTCCTTAACACAACCTTTGTGTTAATGTCTAAGGCGACAGTCGGAAGATGGAACGTGGAAGTATCGGGGTCAAATTTAATACTGGAAATGTTCCCATTGGTGGGTATAAAACGGACTCCTGATTTACAGAGGTCCACAACGGAGGGTATGGCGATCTCCTCCGCCAGCGGGGGCTTGTTTAGGCAAGAACCGTTTTCTGGTTTTTCTTCTTCCTTGTCTTGTGAGAAGAACAAATATTCAATTAGCTGCTTCAGCATTGAAAATCCAGGGAGATTAGAGACGACTTTCCAAGGCAACGTAAGCAAGACTCTAACAGGTCTCGATAGCAGCAAAGCTTTGATGTTTCTTATTAGACCTTTCTTTATTTTCGAGACCAGATTCCATAACTCATTCGGTAGATAACTTGGAAATTGGGAATCACTTGTTTTATGGCCTTGGTCTTCTTTGTGATCTTCTGGCTCGTTTGTTTCAGACTGTTCTTCATCGACCATGGGGACGACCATGTAGTGAAGGAAGTCCAAAACATGAGCACGGTTTGAGATATCGATCTTGGGCAAGTTATCTGTGGCTTTCAAAGGGGAGAGCTCTTTAGTTAGTCCCTTTAACATCGAAGCTAACAAATCATGAGCCAGTTCCAGTGACGAGTATTGGATTTCAAGCACCTTTAGAAGGATAAACAAAGGGATTTGATTCTCAAGCATCACAATATCTCTAAGAATTGAATTGTGAGCTGATTTCCTTCCAGCATAATCGACCAAGTGTGACATCCGCGATGAAACTCTGGAAAGAGTCTTCCCTTCTTCGAGACCATAGATCTGTAGAAACTCAAGCAAGAAAGAAGCATCGATGGCCATCATCCAAGCTAACGTTTCACCATTGAAATGCAGATACTTATGATAACATGCTCGAATCTGGGGTTCAAATCTCATCAAGTTGTCAACAAGAGTATTGAATTTTACACGGTGGAGATGTTTCTGGGCTCTTTTGGCTGCTGCAAGTTTGTATCTTTCCATCTCATGGAGTTCGGGACGCGAATAATGGTAAGGACCAAGAGCAACCATTTGAGGGATATATGATTCAGGATCAGTTAACATGAGGGTTTTGGGAACGTTGAAAATGGAAACGGGGACTTCGGTTTCTTCTTCGATTTCTTCAGCTAGGGAACGACGGATGTTGATAACCCACCGAAGCTCATCGAAATTTGAAGCGGAAGTGGAGATTGTTGAAGCCATTGGAGAAGATATGTTGAAAAACATGTGGATTTTGGAAGCTTTGGGAAATGAAATTGGTAGTGTTGGAGTTATGAAAATGAAGCTTTAATGGCGGTATTTAATAGAATAAAGATCATCGCCATCGATGTAAATTTATTCGGTTCCTTTAGGAAATAAAAGTTTAGAAATGCGTTTTCGCATAGAATTTTTTTTTTTTAAAGAAATTACAAGCATCTCTCATTAACAAAAAGTCATTAGATAGTTGTTATCAACCAACTGTAAATTTGATTCTATTTCTCGCACAACCTAATTCTGTTTGCGAGTTTGTTTTATTATTTAAGAATATACTAAAGATTCCAGTGACTTAAAAAACTTCAGAAACAAAAGTATTTACTAATAGACCTTTTCTTTTTAATCAAATCAAAGTACTTTTAATAATTGATTAATTTTACTTCCAAAAAAATAAGCATATTTTACTGTGTTTTTAATAATGTTGTCTTTGCTTATGATTATTGTTTATATTTTCTACTTTGAGAATAAAATAAAGTGATTATTGTAAACAAAAGGGAAAAAGTAGAGAAATATAAAAAATATATTCTTAATTCTAGTTATTCGAGAACTGATTGCTAGAATTAATCTTTCATCTATTATTGTGGGGTGAAGTATGGCCTTCAATAGGATTCTTAGTAATAAATACATAGATAAAATGTTACATGGATAAAATGTTACATTTCATAATGTACCATGACATATAAATGAATATCATTAATAGGAAAGGAGTGATTCATATAATGTACCATATGAATACATAAATTTTATAAAGCATTTGAAAACTTCATTATGTGTAGTCATCCATAGCATGCAAGGTGTATGTATTACAACACTTCACTTTGGGCGAATATTCTTTTTGAATATGCTTGGTTAAAATCTTGTTAAGGAAGTTTTAGTTCATTTTTGGTTCATTTATAAAGGTAATTACTCATGGAATCTCAACTTTTTGAATCATGAAAATAGTAAGATGAAAATAAATATTGGACTTTAAATATGTTAAAATGTGAAATGTTGTTAAAATAAGCATGTTGTTATAAAGTGTTAAAGCAAAGTGACAAGAATGAAATTGTAAAAATTGATGCTTTGTAAATTATATTGTTGTAACATCTCAAATTTCTCTGATAAACTGTACAATCTTATTCTAGGAACTTTGTCTACATTATGGAGCGAAAAATTATATTTGAACATGATTAAGTCATGAGTTAGATTAGAAATGTATTTTTAGAGCTTTGGACCTTATCAAGTAAATTTTGAGGTAAAATGTAATGTAGCACCCCATATTTCGCAAGTCTAAAGTTTTCACGTATAGCAGTAAATAGTCTGTCTGGAGTAGTGTTATCTGGCCAAATGATTATTTTGGCGTATATGTGTGGGCGTTAAGTAACTGCCACTTAAGTTAGTAAAAAAATGATTTCATGATATTCTGTTATATTAATATAAAGTTTGTGTTAGGAGATAAATGGTAAGTATGGAATAAGTATTCGTCAAAGGTATAGTACGCCTGATTTGTCTGAAATACTGTGCTAATTAGATTTTAAGTATCTTGGTTAGAAATCAACTAAATAGCCAAGCTGGATAATTGTGATTGCAAGGTATTTATTAATATTTCTCTCGTAAACTGTAAGCCATTATGAAGGCAAGTTTTGAAACGTATGACACTTGTTAAATTCCACTAAGTTGAGTCATATTTATATATAAGAGATGAGTTCTAAAAAGGTTCTTCTTTCTTCTTCCTCTTCCTTAAGTGGTACTTATTGATACACTCCTTAAGCTTGAATGTATCTTACATCGATGATCTAGTAGCTATGGTTCTTTTATGATTAGATTAAGATAAGTTAGTCTACTTGAAAATAAGTTCTATGAGATACAATATGAGTGTTATGAAACTATAAAATCTTGGATTTGGGATGTGTCTGGTTCGTAGAGTTTGAAAAGTGATTCGAGTCACCGCAGTGGTAAATAAGGTAGTCTGTTGGGACAATAAACACGAACTCTGAAGGAACAAGTCCATGGCCATGGCATATTTTGAAAAAGAATAGTTGAATGAAATTTTATCTAATGGGATTCTCTGCATGTCCCATGTGACAGCCCAAAGTTGACCCTAGTCGGGAAGTGGTTTCGGGACCGCTAAACCGAGTCACCAAAATGTTTGAATGTGATACTTATTGTCTAGAATATGTAATTATGAATGTGTGAAAATTTCAAGCTTCAATTTGGTTGATTTCATGTGAATTTAGTCAATAGGACTTATGTGAGAAAATTCTAAAATGTGATAGGTCAATGTGTGAGGACCTATTAGTGCATGTGGACAAAGGGGGGACTTGCATGTCAAATTCCCCCCTACTAGTAGTGGCCGGCCACGACAAGCATGGTAGACCAAGTTTGATGGCCAAGACATGTCATAGACATGTTTTGTTGGTGCATCATGGGTGGAAAAAAATAAAATAATAGGCATGGAAATTAAATAATGAAAAGGAGTATGATGAATACACAAAAAAAAAAGTGTGTAGTTGATTCTTTTCCCCCCCATTGCCGTGAGCTAAAGAAAAGAGAGGAGAAGATCTTTGTTCATCCTTTTCTCACCTTCATTTAGCCTAAATTAGAAAGAAAAACAAAGAAAAAATTTTCTCATCCTTTGGTCCATCCTTGGCCAAAAATTTTAAGGAGGAAAGAAGAAGAAAGGTGAAGAGATTCGGCCATGCATGTAGCTAGGCTAAGGTATGTTTGATGATGTTCCATGAGATGCATGCATGTTTTAGTTGTTAGCTTGAGTTCTACCTAGCCCATGGTCTAAATCTTGCTATGTGATGGAATTGGCACTTGACCATGGATGCATCATTCTTGGTTGGTGTTTGATGTTGTGGTGATGAGGCATGAGGATGAGTTAAGATTCGGCCTAGGTGGAGGTTGTGTTAATGCCATTGCATGCAAAATATGAAGCTTGTTAATGATGCATGTGATGATGGCTTGATGATTCTTGAACCTCCTTTTTAGCATTTTTGTGTGAGCACATATGTGCATTGGTTGCTAAATGGAGAAGAATCGGCTAGCAAGATGTGTGCTAAGGCCGAATGTAACTTTGCATGTTAATGAGCAATGCATGTGTTAAATTGATGAAAAGGGGGAGGATGCTTTACTAGTGTGTATATGTGTGTATTAAGTGTTGAAATCGACCCCAAAAATAGACATGCATATTCGGCCAAGGGGAAAGAAATTAGCTAATATGTTGTGTTGATGCATGATTTTTGCATGTATGAGACTTTAATGTCTAATGTATAAATATGGGCTAAGTGCCTTGTGTTCATCTTTTTGATGCCTAAATGATGAAATCAATTTATTTGTTTAATTAAGCTCAAGAGCAAAGGGGAAATAAATCCGATAAAGGGAAGGAAAAAGTGGTTGAATAGCTAGCGGAATCGTTCGACAACACCCGAGGTAAGTTCTTGAGTAAGAGAGCTTAAATTACGATGTAATTAAATCATGCTCTATGTGTGGCTATTGAGCCGAATGTGCAAGGACGATATGTGCCTTGTGTTTGAGTTTCGCAAATGAAAATGAAATATGAATGTGCCATGAATTATTGTTAGATGTGCATGATTAATTGAATGCTGTCCGGGCTAAGTCCCGAAGGCTTTGTGCTAAGTGAATATATCCGGACTAAGATCCGAAGGCATTTGTGCGAGATAGAAATTCCGGGTTAAGCCCCGAAGGCCTTTGTGCGAGATACTAAATCCGGGTTAAGTCCCGAAGGCATTCGTGCGAGTTATTAAATCCGGGTTATGTCCCGAAGGCATTGTGTGAGTTACTAAAACCGGGCTATGTCCCGAAGGCATTTGAACGAGGAGCTATATCCGGTTAAATCCCGAAGGTACGTGATTTGGTAATGAATGAGCTTGCTGTAAAATTCCAGCGAATACTCGAAAAACATCCCAATATGGGGATATGTTACGTATGTGTTGAATTTAATCGAGCCCTTACAAATAAATGTTCGCTCAGTTGATAAACGAGCTACCGGCCTTCGGCTAAGTTAGTCTATTGTGTATGTACATAAGGGTTGTTAATGTTGTGAAGCAAGTTTGATATCGGTAAATTGCGTATTATGAAATATTCCGTTTAGCTAAATGTGTGTTATTCTTTGTTTATGCTGGAATTCCTTGCTCAAAACTTACTAAGCATAAATTGCTTACTCGTTACACTGCTCCTCTGTTTTATAGATTTTTGGTTCTCCAGCTATCGGACTCGGGATCTTGAAGTCGAAGTCGCCCACACTATCAAAGGCTCTTTTGGGTACTATTTTGGTTGAATTTTGATATGGCATGTATAGGACTACCCATTGCTGTTTTTCGAGTACTTTATGAAGTGTATAAGTGTACAGCCATGCGAAAATGGCTTGTAGAAGTGGAGTATGGCATTAGACCATTCGTGTTTATGAATGTATAGATGGTTTCATGATGTAACTATAGTTGGAATGGAAGTGTTGAGCAAATGATCAGCCATTGGAATGGCTAAGTATGATCATATGTGGGCATATGTATGACAAGGCCCTAGTTGGTCCATGAAACCCCGAAAATAGGTAAGGTTTACTTTGAAAACAGAGGCTGACAGCAGCAGTGGTGTGGATTGGAAAAATCACAAGAATTCGTAGGAGTGGAATTAAATAGTGAATAAATTATGTAATCTAACCTTGATGAATCTACTTTCATATGAAAGTAACGAAACAATCATATGAACAGTACAGTAAGAGATATTCGGGTTCTTGTGGAACAGGGCCAGAACAGTTTCTGGATTCCCTGTTCTGACTTTGGAAATTCACTATAAATTGAACAGAGATAATTAGGGGTCATACCATATATGTATGGATTCCTCTCTGAGTCTAGTTTCCATTGAAACAAACGGCATCAGTATTGAAGCTCTGTGTAGAGAGATATCCAAGTCGTAATGGGAAAAGGTCAGTGTAGTCGACCCCTGTAACATGGGAGACTTTGACTAATAAACTGTACTAATTGGCCCGACCAAAAATTCTAGAAAAAAATACATAGGTGGGGACATGAGTCTAGTTTCAGGGAAAAATCACAAAACTGATTTTCGAGTTGTGAAACTCAAGATATGATTTTTGAAGCGACTAGTACTCAGACTGGGCATTGTCTGGAAAAATTTTTCAAAGTTTGTTAACATCTCGTGTCCGACTCCGGTGTCGGTCTCGGGTTCGGGGTGTTACATTAAATTGGTATCAGAGCTACGGTTTAGTCGATTCTAGGACTACCGTAATGTGTTGGGTCTAGCTGTACATGCCATTTTATGTGATTACTTGATAGTGTGGTGATTTCTGACAATTGTAAATGTGTTTATAGTAATGGATCCCGATCGTGACCGAGAGGTAGCTGATGATCTTGAGAGTGTAGCGCCTGCTCCCGCACAAGGGACAGTGCCGGCAGACTCTCAACCTAATGCTAGTAATCCGAATGATGAAGCTAGACAAGCATTCTATAGCGTGATGAATGATTGGTTCAACCAATACATTCGAACTAATATGGCTGTTCCACAACCCCCATTCCCGACAAATACTACCCCCGTACCTACAATACCACCGGTAACGGACCAAATAAGGTCAAATAAGCCCCCAGTTGACAGAATCCGAAAACATGGGGCTACTGAATTTAAGGCTATGGATAGCGATGATGCCGAGCAAGCTGAATTTTGGCTGGACAACACTATCCGGGTACTCGATGAGCTATCTTGTACACCCGATGAATGCCTAAAGTGTGCTATCTCCTTGCTACGTGATTCTGCCTACTATTGGTGGAGTACTCTGACTTCTGTTGTGCCTCGAGAGCAAGTAACTTGGGAGTTTTTCCAAACTGAGTTTCGGAAAAAGTATATCAGTCAGAGATTTGTTGATCAAAAACGGAAGGAATTTCTTGAGCTTAAGCAAGGCTCCATGTCGGTTACTGATTACGAGCGAAAATTTGTTAGACTTAGCAAATACGCTCGGGAATGTGTTTCGTCCGAAGCTATTATGTGTAAACGCTTCGAGGATGGGCTGAATGAAGATATAAAAATGTTCGTTGGCGTTCTTGAAATACGAGAGTTCGTGGTACTTGTTGAACGAGCTTGTAAAGCCGAAGAGCTTAGAAAAGAAAAGCAAAGAGTTGATGAGGGAACTGGAGAGTTTCATAAAAGATCCTCGGGAAGGTCTCTTCAACAGACATCGAAGAGATTTCGAGATGATGCGGGCCAGTTTAGAGGCACTTCGGGCCTTTTTAGACGAGATCGTGATCGACCCCCTGTGGGTACACGAGGCACTTCGGTCGCCAGTGTTGGGAATGAACGTCGAGATAGAACGAAATGTCGATATTGCGGTAAATGGCATTCGGGGAGTTGTAGATTCCCTGACCGCTCCTGTTACAAGTGCGGATCAGTTGACCACTTCATTAAAGATTGCCCGAGGTTGTTTGAACAGAATGAAAATCAGAGTGGGAAACCGGGTGCTACCACTGCTCGAGGTAGACCATCTGGAAATACGGGCAATGCTAGTGGTGGTCAGAGAGGATCTAGAGATGATATAACCAGATCCGAAGCTCGTGCGCCTGCTAGAGCTTATGCTATACGTGCCCGCGAGGATGCTTCTTTGCCTGATGTTATTACCGGTACATTCACTCTCTTTGATACTAATGTAATTGCTTTGATTGACCCCGGTTCTACTCATTCTTACATATGTGAAACCTTAGCATCCAGTAAGACTTTACCTATTGAGTCTACTGAGTTCGTAATTCGGGTGTCAAATCCCTTGGGTCATTACGTGCTTGTCGACAAAGTGTGTGAGAAATGTCCCCTGGAAATTCGAGGTTCCTGTTTTCCGGCGGACTTGATGCTTTTGCCGTTTGATGAATTTGATGTTATCCTTGGTTTGGATTGGTTGACCGCGCATGATGCGATTGTGAATTGCAAGAGCAAGACTATTGATTTGAGGTGCGCAAATAACGAAGTAGTCCGAATTGAGTCTGCGGACTTGGAGGGGATGCCAGCTATAATATCAGCAATGTTGGCACAGAAATATGTAAGAAAAGGGTGCGAAGCATACCTTGCGTATGTACTTAATGACAAAGAATTAGAAAAGAAACCCGAATCTGTGCCGGTGGTTTGTGAATACCCGGATGTTTTTCCGGAAGAATTACCGGGTTTACCACCTGTTCGGGAGGTAGAGTTTGGTATTGAGCTTGTACCTGGGACTACGCCGATTTCGATAGCTCCGTATGGTATGGCACCAACCGAGTTAAAGGAGTTGAAAGCTCAGTTGCAAGAACTGACGGATAGAGGTTTCGCTCGACCAAGTTTCTCACCTTGGGGTGCACCAGTATTGTTCGTGAAAAAGAAGGACAGAACCATGAGGTTGTGCATTGACTATCGTCAGCTGAATAAAGTGACGATAAAGAACAAATATCCGTTGCCGCGCATCGATGATTTGTTCGACCAACTGAAGGGAGCCTCAGTGTTCTCAAAAATAGATTTGAGATCGGGCTATTATCAGTTGCGAATTCGAGATTCAGATATTCCTAAAACTGCCTTCAGAACGAGATATGGTCACTACGAATTCTTAGTGATGCCGTTTGGGCTCACTAATGCCCCTGCAGTATTTATGGATTTGATGAATCGGATCTTCAGACCGTATTTGGATCGGTTCGTAGTTGTGTTCATTGATGACATTTTGGTCTATTCAAGAGATGAGACCGAACATGCTGAGCATCTGAGGCTAGTGCTGCAAATTTTGCGGGATAAGCAGTTATATGCTAAGTTCAGTAAGTGTGAGTTCTGGTTAAGAGAGGTTAGCTTCTTGGGTCATGTGGTATCCGCGTCGGGTATTCGAGTTGACCCGAACAAAATTTCAGCCATACTTGACTGGAAACCTCCGAGAAATATTACTGAAGTTCGGAGCTTTTTGGGGCTCGCCGGTTATTACCGACGATTTGTGAAAGGTTTCTCGATGATAGCCACACCAATGACGAAGCTACTTCAAAAGGATGTTAAGTTCGAGTGGACGGAGAAATGTCAGAAAAGTTTCGACCAACTGAAAACTCATTTGACTGAAGCTCCAATTTTGGTGCAACCCGAATCAGGTAAAGAGTTTGTCATTTATAGTGACGCATCCCTACTTGGGTTGGGTTGCGTATTGATGCAAGAAGGTCGAGTCGTGGCCTATGCGTCGAGACAATTGAAGCCACACGAGAGGAATTATCCGACCCATGATCTCGAACTAGCTGCCATCGTGTTTGCTTTAAAAATATGGCGACATTATCTGTTTGGTGAGAAGTGCCATGTATTTTCGGATCACAAAAGTCTCAAATATTTGATGACTCAACGAGACTTGAATCTGCGACAAAGAGGTTGGCTTGAGTTGTTGAAAGATTACGAGCTTGTCATTGATTACCACCCGGGAAAGGCTAACGTGGTTGCGGACGCCTTAAGCCGGAAGTCATTGTTTGCTTTACGAGCGATGAACGTGCATTTGTCTGTTCTACCAGACAATGTGTTAGTAGCTGAATTAAAAGCTAAACTATTATTGACTCACCAAATTCGTGAAGCTCAGAAAGTCGATGATGAATTGGTTGCAAAACGGGCTAAGTGTTTTCCGAACGAGGAATCGGAGTTTCAAATTGATGATGATGATTGTTTGAGGTTCAGAAATCGTTTGTGTGTTCCAAGGAATTCGGAACTCATTTCGATGATTCTGAACGAAGCCCATTGTAGCCGAATGTTAATTCACCCGGGGAGTACGAAAATGTACAACGATTTGAAACGTCAATTTTGGTGGCATGGTATGAAACGGGACATCTCCGACTTTGTTTCGAGATGTTTAATATGTCAACAAGTGAAAGCGGAACATCAAGTGCCTTCAAGATTTCTCCAGCCGATCATGATACCCGAGTGGAAATGGGATCGAGTCACAATGGACTTTGTGTCCGGACTGCCCTTGTCAGCAAGTAAGAAGGATGCGATATGGGTTGTTGTTGATAGACTGACTAAGTCGGCTCATTTCATCCCCGTACGTACGGATTTTTCATTGGATAAACTAGCTGAATTGTACGTTTATCAAATTGTGAGATTACACGGGGTACCTGTTTCTATCGTGTCGGATAGAGATCCGAGATTCACCTCACGATTTTGGAAGAAATTGCAAGAAGCTCTGGGTACCAAGCTGCATTTTAACACTGCTTTTCACCCCCAAACCGATGGTCAATCTGAGTGGATAATTCAGATACTTGAGGATATGTTGAGATGTTACATTCTCGAGTTCAGTAGTTCATGGGAACGGTATTTACCTTTGATTGAATTCGCTTACAACAATAGTTTTCAATCAAGTATTAAGATGGCACCTTACGAGGCTTTGTACGGTCGTAAATGCCGTACACCATTGTTTTGGACCGAGCTCGGTGAAAGTAAAATTTTCGGAGTTGATTTGATTAAAGATGCTGAACAGAAAGTAAAGGTAATCCGTGAAAGTCTGAAGGTAGCCACAGATCGTCAGAAGTCGTACGCAGATTTGAAACGAAAAGACATCGAGTATCAGGTGGGAGACAAAGTGTTCCTTAAGGTTTCACCTTGGAAAAAGATACTCAGGTTCGGCCGTAAGGGCAAGTTGAGCCCAAGATTCATTGGGCCGTACGAAATCTCCGAACGAGTTGGTCCGGTTGCGTATAGATTGATTTTGCCCCCGGAGCTTGAAAAGATTCATGACGTCTTTCATGTTTCGATGCTTCGACGCTATCGATCTGATCCATCGCATATAATTAGCCCATCAGAGGTTGAAATTCAAGTCCACATGAGCTATGAAGAAGAACCGATGTGTATCCTAGCTCGTGAAGTGAAGGAGTTGCGAAACAAAAGAGTTCCGCTAGTAAAGGTGTTATGGTTCAAACACGGGATCGAGGAAGCTACTTGGGAGACCGAGAGCTCGATGAAAGAACGATACCCAAACCTATTTACCGGTAAGATTTTCGGGGACGAAAATTTCTTAAGTGGGGGAGAGTTGTGACAGCCCAAAGTTGACCCTAGTCGGGAAGTGGTTTCGGGACCGCTAAACCGAGTCACCAAAATGTTTGAATGTGATACTTATTGTCTAGAATATGTAATTATGAATGTGTGAAAATTTCAAGCTTCAATTTGGTTGATTTCATGTGAATTTAGTCAATAGGACTTATGTGAGAAAATTCTAAAATGTGATAGGTCAATGTGTGAGGACCTATTAGTGCATGTGGACAAAGGGGGGACTTGCATGTCAAATTCCCCCCCTACTAGTAGTGGCCGGCCACGACAAGCATGGTAGACCAAGTTTGATGGCCAAGACATGTCATAGACATGTTTTGTTGGTGCATCATGGGTGGAAAAAAATAAAATAATAGGCATGGAAATTAAATAATGAAAAGGAGTATGATGAATACACAAAAAAAAAAGTGTGTAGTTGATTCTTTTCCCCCCATTGCCGTGAGCTAAAGAAAAGAGAGGAGAAGATCTTTGTTCATCCTTTTCTCACCTTCATTTAGCCTAAATTAGAAAGAAAAACAAAGAAAAAATTTTCTCATCCTTTGGTCCATCCTTGGCCAAAAATTTTAAGGAGGAAAGAAGAAGAAAGGTGAAGAGATTCGGCCATGCATGTAGCTAGGCTAAGGTATGTTTGATGATGTTCCATGAGATGCATGCATGTTTTAGTTGTTAGCTTGAGTTCTACCTAGCCCATGGTCTAAATCTTGCTATGTGATGGAATTGGCACTTGACCATGGATGCATCATTCTTGGTTGGTGTTTGATGTTGTGGTGATGAGGCATGAGGATGAGTTAAGATTCGGCCTAGGTGGAGGTTGTGTTAATGCCATTGCATGCAAAATATGAAGCTTGTTAATGATGCATGTGATGATGGCTTGATGATTCTTGAACCTCCTTTTTACCATTTTTGTGTGAGCACATATGTGCATTGGTTGCTAAATGGAGAAGAATCGGCTAGCAAGATGTGTGCTAAGGCCGAATGTAACTTTGCATGTTAATGAGCAATGCATGTGTTAAATTGATGAAAAGGGGGAGGATGCTTTACTAGTGTGTATATGTGTGTATTAAGTGTTGAAATCGACCCCAAAAATAGACATGCATATTCGGCCAAGGGGAAAGAAATTAGCTAATATGTTGTGTTGATGCATGATTTTTGCATGTATGAGACTTTAATGTCTAATGTATAAATATGGGCTAAGTGCCTTGTGTTCATCTTTTTGATGCCTAAATGATGAAATCAATTTATTTGTTTAATTAAGCTCAAGAGCAAAGGGGAAATAAATCCGATAAAGGGAAGGAAAAAGTGGTTGAATAGCTAGCGGAATCGTTCGACAACACCCGAGGTAAGTTCTTGAGTAAGAGAGCTTAAATTACGATGTGATTAAATCATGCTCTATGTGTGGCTATTGAGCCGAATGTGCAAGGACGATATGTGCCTTGTGTTTGAGTTTCGCAAATGAAAATGAAATATGAATGTGCCATGAATTATTGTTAGATGTGCATGATTAATTGAATGCTGTCCGGGCTAAGTCCCGAAGGCTTTGTGCTAAGTGAATATATCCGGACTAAGATCCGAAGGCATTTGTGCGAGATACAAATTCCGGGTTAAGCCCCGAAGGCCTTTGTGCGAGATACTAAATCCGGGTTAAGTCCCGAAGGCATTCGTGCGAGTTATTAAATCCGGGTTATGTCCCGAAGGCATTGTGTGAGTTACTAAAACCGGGCTATGTCCCGAAGGCATTTGAACGAGGAGCTATATCCGGTTAAATCCCGAAGGTACGTGATTTGGTAATGAATGAGCTTGCTGTAAAATTCCAGCGAATACTCAAAAAACATCCCAATATGGGGATATGTTACGTATGTGTTGAATTTAATCGAGCCCTTACAAATAAATGTTCGCTCAGTTGATAAACGAGCTACCGGCCTTCGGCTAAGTTAGTCTATTGTGTATGTACATAAGGGTTGTTAATGTTGTGAAGCAAGTTTGATATCGGTAAATTGCGTATTATGAAATATTCCGTTTAGCTAAATGTGTGTTATTCTTTGTTTATGCTGGAATTCCTTGCTCAAAACTTACTAAGCATAAATTGCTTACTCGTTACACTGCTCCTCTGTTTTATAGATTTTTGGTTCTCCAGCTATCGGACTCGGGATCTTGAAGTCGAAGTCGCCCACACTATCAAAGGCTCTTTTGGGTACTATTTTGGTTGAATTTTGATATGGCATGTATAGGACTACCCATTGCTGTTTTTCGAGTACTTTATGAAGTGTATAAGTGTACAGCCATTCGAAAATGGCTTGTAGAAGTGGAGTATGGCATTAGACCATTCGTGTTTATGAATGTATAGATGGTTTCATGATGTAACTATAGTTGGAATGGAAGTGTTGAGCAAATGATCAGCCATTGGAATGGCTAAGTATGATCATATGTGGGCATATGTATGACAAGGCCCTAGTTGGTCCATGAAACCCCGAAAATAGGTACGGTTTACTTTGAAAACAGAGGCTGACAGCAGCAGTGGTGTGGATTGGAAAAATCACAAGAATTCGTAGGAGTGGAATTAAATAGTGAATAAATTATGTAATCGAACCTTGATGAATCTACTTTCATATGAAAGTAACGAAACAATCATATGAACAGTACAGTAAGAGATATTCGGGTTCTTGTGGAACAGGGCCAGAACAGTTTCTGGATTCCCTGTTCCGACTTTGGAAATTCACTATAAATTGACCAGAGATAATTAGGGGTCATACCATATATGTATGGATTCCTCTCTGAGTCTACTTTCCATATAAACAAACGGCATCAGTATTGAAGCTCTGTGCAGAGAGATATCCAAGTCGTAATGGGAAAAGGTCAGTGTAGTCGACCCCTGTAACATGGGAGACTTTGACTAATAAAATGTACTAATTGGCCCGACCAAAAATTCTAGAAAAAAATACATAGGTGGGAAAATGAGTCTAGTTTCAGGGAAAAATCACAAAACTGATTTTCGAGTTGTGAAACTCAAGATATGATTTTTGAAGCGACTAGTACTCAGACTGGGCAGTGTCTGGAAAAATTTTTCAAAGTTTGTTAACATCTCGTGTCCGACTCCGGTGTCGGTCTCGGGTTCGGGGTGTTACATCCCAGGGTGATGTTGAGCAAACCTAATTCAATGTGAGTTTAGGAAAATCCATATTGCATTTACGATAGTTTTGGAATGCCTATGTGGCATCCTATTAGCCTTTGTGGTATACTCTGTATGGATCGCCTTTGTGGCGTCGTCTGATTAGATTGCTATAGAGCGTATTCTATAATAACGACTTATGGTGCATTCAATATATCGTTTGTTTGCCTCTGATGTGTTCTGTGAAGCTTGCTAGGATAGTAAACAAGAGATTTTGTATGATTGCCTGTATGGCATGCTCTGTTAGGTTTACGTGGTGTGAACTATCAGGAATGTCTGGTACGATTTGAGTCTAAATGTCTTTCTCTATGGTAAGATAGGAATAAATTCTTCTAGTTATGTAATAAGTATCGTTAAAAGGAGGTATTGGTATGTTCTGAGTTAAGGCTGAATAAGTCTTAAGAGTTTCCATGAAAATGAGATGTGTATCTGTATGTTAAAAAGGGTATCCATATGATGATCTGTAAATATGGAAAGTGAGGGATATTGTAGCTTTTTCTAGAATTGTTCTGAATTTGAATTAATGTTATCTTGAGTTATGGGATTCTGATATAAAACAACATGGAATTTGTCAGAATGGTGTATGTAGTGATTTATCAGTATGGATATGTGTAGTACTAAATCAGGGTATGTCTGAGCATGAATTGATGGTATTAAATTATTCATAAGTATTCCCCAAACATATATGTATTCGCACATGATAAATGTTAGTGAAAAACTGTTTGAAATAAGAGTTTGAGTTAAGGCATGGATTGTTGGTAGTGGTTTCTGAGGATATGTTCTGTTAAGAAATTATTATGGGACAAGAGATTTATGAAACGTTTGGAAGGATGAAGATGTATGACAAGAGCATGATAGTTGGTGTGTAAGAGAATGGTAAACTGTGGTGGTATTCATCAAAATAAATGTTACAGAACAATTGGCACCTAGTAGTCATGCAAGATTGCAAAGTATCTACCAAGGTATTGTTATAATGAGCTCACTAAGTACTCCTGTACTTACAAGATTTGTTATTGCATTTCAGGTATCTAAGAAGAGACTTTATAACACCATATACCCGACCTGGTTGCCGAGCCCAAGTAACAAGACGCTATACCACCGTCGCAACATCACACATTACAAAACGATTCATTAACATGCAAACGTCATCAAATTTGAACAATTATAGAGATTCCAAGCCAAGAATACCCTATGTGACATTAAATTATGCTAACCATACATTTTAAAAGCTTGTAATAAGAAATAAACATGCTTAAAGACCACTTAACAGAAATATCAAAAAACTCACGTTGGTATCGATACTCATTCGATGGTATCGATACTGATCAGAAAATGGGTACCAAATCATCATTCTTTTTTCCTACAAAAAGATTGAAACCAACAAACTGTCGATACAAATCTAAAAGTATCAGTATTTTTACCCTGAGTATGTACAACACACCCACAAACTGATGGGGTCAGTATTCTGGCGATTATTGGGGCTTTAGTTTTGCAAACAGTACTAAAAAACATTCCTAACTATAACTAACTTCACTAGTTAAAGTGTTTGCCCCTTCATCTGAATCAATATGTTGACTGTGGTTGCAAATGGATTCTTGAGGAAGAAACTAACAAGTGGGAAAACCAAAACCACTTTCAAATCTACAAATTAGGATCACAAGACCAAAATATTCGAAAACAACACATATTACTTACCGATTATCCATGCACTATCACTACATATTAGCATATTTTGCAAAACACTAGCATGAGTCATATCACATATATATTACACATTTATTTCTTGTATGTAATTGCACTTTACACAACAGTCACATACTTATCACATTTCATGCATAATACACAGCCAAAAAATAATGATAGATTCAAGAAAACTTACACTCGAAACTTAGAGTATGGGTTTAGGCTACATTTAAATTCTCAATCAGCACATGACTCGTGTTTACGAGTAGCAATTCCATACACTCACCACTTTATGCTTTTGTCGAAAAGTCGAAAGCTCAACTAACTCTTCCCTAGATCATAGCAAGCTCTAATGAATTCGAAACTTTACACACACAAATCATATAGTAACCACAATCAAATAACAACCAAAAATTTTACTCAAACCAATTGACACACAAGCTTTAAGCTAATTTACCATGTAACTTAAAATATTAACATAACAAACTTTATATACTAATATCTCGATCTATACTCAACCTTTTTGCTTAAAATGAGTTCCATTCATCTACTTGATCATCTACGCCTAATTCACAACCTTCAAACTAGACAAATCTACTCAATTCATGGTATCAACATTTTTCGACATCTTTTAGGTAATTTCCACAAAATTCTTTAAAACATGAGAAATCATTAACAAAAATTCAAGGTAGGTTTAAAAACCTTATAATCATGCTAAAACAAGTTGAAAAACACTTTGAAACTAAGTTTTGACTCAAAATCCCGAAATCCATCATTAATGGTTGGATTTTCGGCTTTTATTTAAAACATGCGATTTGAGGGCTAGTAATTCAATTTTAATGTCTAAATAATATTAAAAACCAATGGATACATTAATGATTACCTATTTTGAAAGAATGAACGTGTTTCAACATAAATCTGAAAAACCCACGTTTGAAGAAGATGATGAAATCTATAGAGTTTTTTATTTTTTCTTGAAGATTTATGATGGTAAATGACTTAGGAATGATAGGAAATCAATGTATTATGGTTTGGGAATAAAAAATCGATAGAAATAGAATGGGAAAAGCAAGGGGCGGCCCAAAGAAGAGGAGAGGAAGCTTAAACGTGAAAATTGTATGTGGAGGGTGGCTTTTAGGTTCAATTTTAAAAACTGGTTAAATTGCCACATAAATGCTCACTATTTTGACTTTGTTATAAATCAATCCTTTCTCTAAAATTAAGGGTTTCTAGAATACCTTTTCAAAAATTAATTTAACAGCTAAGATGCCAAACTCGAAACGTTATCGAGTACCAACCTTACGAAATCCTGAGCT
This sequence comes from Gossypium hirsutum, assembly GCF_007990345.1. NCBI lineage: Eukaryota > Viridiplantae > Streptophyta > Magnoliopsida > Malvales > Malvaceae > Gossypium > Gossypium hirsutum. The sequence goes on from NC_053442.1 coordinate 33,459,889, forward strand.
CATCTATGTGACAGCCCTAATGTGACCCTAGTCGGAAAGTGGTTTCGGGACCACAAGACCGAGTCGTAAAAATAATTAATTGCTATATTCTGTGCTTATTATGTGTGAACATGAGTATGTGGAAGTTTCATTCCCTAATTTTACCAATTGCATGAGAAAATTGTTAATAGGGATCGATTTGAGACATGGAGAAAATATGATAGTCCAATTTAAAATAGTCTATTAGTGCATGTACCAAAAAGAGTGGACTTGCATGTCAAATAGACCATTTTTGAATGTGAATGGCCGGTCAACACACGCATGCATTATGGTGTTCCCTTGTCTCCATTTTTTTATATTTGGTGGGAATTATGTATAATAAATTTATATTAGTAAGTGGTGATAAAAACAAAGTTCCATCATCTTTTCTATCATCTTGCCGAAACCATAAGGAAAAGAAAAGAAAAAAATGGAAGCTAGGACATTCGGCCAAGTGAGTTTATAGATTAAGCTCAAGGAGTTAAAGGAGGTGAATCGAGCAAAGGCAAAGAAAAGGTTATCGAGTAGCCGAGTTGGAACCGTCTTACCCAACACGAGGTAAGTCATTAAGCATGTAGTTGGGATTATTTCAAATGGTCATAATGTTTATGTATTGATGCTGAATGGAATGAATAAATATACATATATATATATATGCATGTACGTATGTGATGATGAAATTGTTGAATGAAAAGAAAAGAGGTAAGATGTACTGAGTTGTTGATCTCGGCACTAAACGTGCGGGTATAACCAGTTATGACCATGAGATTTGGCGCTAAGTGCGCGGGATTAAATTGTACAGCACTAAGTGTGCGATTTGACTATGTTGCACTAAGTGTGCGAAATGAATATGATGCACTAAGTGTGCGAATTGACCATGCGGCACTAAGTGTGCGAGTTTGACTATGTAGCACTAAGTGTGCGATTTGATTACGTAGCACTAAGTGTGCGAGTTGATTATATAGCACTGAGTGTGCGGGCTCAATATACATTCGTGAATCATTATGGACACTATGTGTGCGACACTATTGAGTCGATCGCGGACAGCGGATCGGGTAAGTGTCTTGAGTACATGGCTAATAGGTGCTATGCTTATACTTGGTGTTGAGCTCGGTAAGTTGAACCTATGTGACAACTATACTTGAAGTCACGTACATAAAATTTATCGTAGGATGGGTGAAAGGCCGTTTAGTCGTTTGATTGTAACGAAAATAAATTGATTTATGAAAATGCTTCAATGTCCTATTGATGAGTATATGGATTGTGAATGCATGAATTGATATGAAATTGAATCGATAGGTTGGAGGAACTATGGTATGGTTCGGTATGGATGGAGTAAATTGTCTCGTTCCATTTTGTTTCCTCTTGTGATAATGTTATTGATGGATGGTAGTGCATTGCTTATGACTTACTGAGTTATAAACTCACTCGGTGTTTCCTTGTCACCCATTATAGGTTGCTTGGACTCATCTATTTTTGCGGGGTCAGGCCGTCGTCGAAGTCATCACACCGGATAGCAAGTTTTGGTACTTTCTTCTTAGTTGGCCTAGAAGAACATTTTGGCATGTATAAGCTATTATGTTGTGTTTGAATTTTGGCATGTAAACTTTAAGCCATGCGAAAATGGCACGAATGTTCGATTGAGTTGGATCAAGGGTAGGCATGAGATGGACCTAGTTACTTTCGTAACAGATGCTGGCAGCAGCAGTGTCATGAGATTGAAAAATCACTAAAAATAGTAGGAGTGGAATTAATTGATGAATAAATTACGTAATCGAAGCTCGATGAGTCTGCTTTCATGAGGAAGTAACGAAAAGATCATATGGGCAGTATATTAAGAGATAATCAGATTATAGTGGGACAGGGCCAGAACGGTTTCTGGATTCCCTGCTCCGACTTTGGAAATTCATTACAAATTAACCAGAGATAATTAGGGGTCGTACCATATATGTACAGATTCCTCTCTGAGTCTAGTTTTCATAGAAACAAACGGCATCAGTATTGAAGCCCCGTGTAGGGAGATATCCAAGTCGTAATGGGCAAAGGTCTGTGTAGTTGATCCCTGCAACTTGGGAGACTTTGACTAATAAACTGTACTAATTGGCCCGACCAAAAATTCTAGAAAAAAATACATAGATGGGCACATGAGTTTAGTTTCGGGGAAAAATTACGAAACTGATTTTTGAGTTACGATACTCAAGATATGATTTTTAAAACGACTAGTACACAGATTGGGCAGTGTCTGGAGAATAAATTTTGTAAGGGGTTAAAGTCAGTTAACACCTCGTGTTCGACTCCGGTGTCGGTTTCGGGTTCGGGGTGTTACAATCTAGGCCAAAATTCCTAAAATACCTCTACAACTCCTAGGGCCTATTTTGGGGTGTTACATGCATTATCTGTTCTACATTTAATAAAGTTATGCATTATGTAACTCTCATGTTAGTTAAGTTTGTATCATAAATAATGACATGCACTATGTAACTCCCATGTTAGTTAAAGTTTGCATCTTTAAAATTAAGTAATGCATTAAATAACTTATTTGTTCATTTAGTTTGCATATTAAAACGATGCATTTAAGAATCTTAGTTAATAAATATGTTTGAGTTATTTTATATATGTGTGTTATTTAATTTGGTTGTTATTTTAAAGCATAAGCTAAAGTGTGTTTATTTTCATTTTTATTTAAGTGTTTTAAGTTGAATAAGAATGTGAATAGGTTTCAAGTGTTTAATAAGAATTCATTCTAGATCAGGTGACTCTTCAGAAGACCAATGGGAGACTCTTCAAATATTAATTGATTTTGGTGCTCTTAATGGCCAATTCATGGCACCAATTACAGGGAGGGCATACAAAGAATGAAGGCATTCAGTTATGGTAGAAGAAAGGACTACCAAAAAAACTTAAGGAGCATCAATATTCATAAAGATGGTGACCTTTAAGCTATCCATGGGCTAATGAAAAGACATACCCTTTCATCTACTTAAGGACAAGTGAAGAGACATGCCTTTTGGGCTAACCATCAAAAAGTTAAACCGAATTTAATGGTCTAATTTAAGCTAGTTAAATGATTGAATTTGGAAGGTCTTAAGGGAACTTGAAAGGTCATTTGAGGCCTATATAGTTTGTTCTAAGTCATTTATGTAAAAAAATTATTGCTTGAAATTAAATCGTATTTTGTGAGAATATTTCTCTCTTGGTTCTTGATTGAATTATTCGAACTTATCAAACTTTATTCAAAGTTTGCGGCATTCAAAACTTGTCTTATCACTCCATTTTCCATCTCAAGTTGTGGCGAGTTCGATACACCAAGATTCGAGTATAAGGTCAAGTTTAAGCGGGTCGCAGTTTTAATATAGCTAGGGTTCCTTAGAGAATTCAAGTGCTTCGAGTTAAGGTTTCCACCTTTTGAACCATTTCAAAATGATTCTTCAATCAAGCTATTTTTCGAACCCACAAATCTCAAGAAATCACATTATTTGGTATCAGAACTCAAGAATCTTGAAATTCAGCTCGTTTCTATCTTACAATTTTTTCATATCTCGAAAAAGTAAAAAAATTCATAAAAAAATTGAAATATTGAAAAAGAATAAAGAAAATTTGAAGTAAAAAAAAGAAGGATTTGAAAAAATTTGAGTTAAAAAAAAGTCAATTTATGTTCTTATTATCTAGTTGAAATCATTTTGAGCAATTTTGAGTAACTTCCATCATTTTGTTGAGCTTTCTAACATTTATTCTTGTTGCAAGCACCCGTGAAAATGATAAGGCAAATTTTCCAAGCTACTAACTTTCAAAAGGATTGAAAGAGTACTTTTAGTTATCTTAAGAGCCTATGATAAAAGATTATGAGTGGAAAAAAGCACGAGTGTGGTAAGAGCATCCAAGAGAGAAAAAGCCAAAGAATTGTGGAGTGAAACACGAGTGGAGTGAAAATATTATTTTCTTTCTAAAAGGATTCTTGAGGATTTGATTTGGTGAGGTTTGAAATATTAATTTTCATTTTTTTAATCTTTTGTTTAAACATGTCACAAGGGGATAAAACGAACAATGAACAAGGTTGAGGCCAACCTCTGAATTTGAAAATCGAGGCTTTGATAAGGGAGATGAGTAGATTGTTGGATAGCAATCAAGAGACAATGGAATACCTTGATGCTATGGAAGTAAGAATACGATGAGGGCGTGGAAGATCACCAAGAGTACGAAAGGGTAGATCACTAAAAAGTCCTAATGTATAAGGAGGTAAATGTGAGGGAGAACCTTCCAATGGGTTAGATAACAATGGTTATGAAGGAAATGTTGATGAAGCCCTTGAAAGAGCTTCTATTCGAAGTAAGAGGAGTTATGAACGCCAACCTAGAGAAAGGCAATATCGAGTAAGAGTCGATGAAAATTTAAGCAACATCAAGTTGAATATTCCTTTATTTCAAGGGATGAATGGTCATGAAGCTTAATTGGAGTGTGAACAAAAAATGGAAATGATTTTTGATTGCCACAATTATTTTGGGTTGAAAAAGGTAAAATTTGCTTCTATTGAGTTCACTAACTATGCTATTATTTGGTGGGATCAATTTTTCTTAATAGGCAACAAAATGTGAAAAGCCTATTGAGACTTGGGAAGAAATGAAGGTTGTGACGCGACGAAGGTTTATTCTGAGTCACTATCATTGTGAGTTATTTCAAAAATTGCAAACTTAAATGCAATGAGCAAAAAGTGTTGATGATTATTATAAAGAAATAGAGATTGCCATGATTCGAGCCAATGTGGTGGAAGATCGAGATGTAACCATGGCTAGATTCCTTGCAGGTTTGAACTGGGAAATTGCTAAGGTTGTTGAATTGTAACACTATGTCGAAATCCATAACATGGTGTACATGGCAATTAAAGTTGAGAGGCAACTCAAGAAAAAAGGTATAACTCAGGTTGGAACGAGTTCGGGAATGGATTATTCATGGAGTCAAAGATGGGCCAAAAATGCCAATGTTCCGAGGGCTAAAGATAAACCTGTAGCCTCAAAAGATGTTAAATAGGCTGAAACAGAAGCCAAAGGCAAAGAAGTAGTTCAAATGACAAGGAACTGTGATGTAACTTGTTTTAAATGTCTTGGCAACGGACACATTGCTAGTCAATGTCCAAACCATCAAGCGATGATCATGAAAGAAAATGGTGAGATTGTGTTCGAAGAAGAACCCAAAGAAGATTCTAAACCTATTTTGGAAGAATTGAATGATGTCAAATATCTTGTTGAAGGTGAGATGTTGGTTGTGAAAAGGGCTTTGACTTCTCAAGTCCAAGAAGATAACCTACAATGTGAAAATATTTTCCATACTCGATGTTAAGTGAATGGGAAAATTTGTAGCCTCATTATTGATCAAAGAAGTTGTACAAATATAACTAGCACAATCATGGTAGAAAAGCTACAGTTATCTACCGAGAAGCATCCAAATCCATATAAGCTACAATGGTTAAGCAATGATGGAAAAATCAAGATGTCGAAGCAAGTATTGATTCCACTTTCAATAGGAAGATATGAAGATAAAGTTTTGTGCGATGTAGTGTCGGTGCAAGCGGGCCATATTTTATTGGGTCGTCTATGGAAATATGACCGTATGGTGATGTATGATGGATTTTTGAATCGTTACTCATTCGATTTTAAAGGAAAATCTATTGTGCTTGTGTCGATGAGTCCAAAATAGATTTTTGACAATCAATTGAGCATCAAAAGAGAAAGAGAGCGAGAGTTTACAAATAAGAAAGAAAATGAGAGTAAAGAAAAAAAATAGAGAAGAAAAGTGAAAAGGTAAAAGAAATTGTTCTTTTTTAAAAAAGGAAAAAAAAGCAAAAGAGAGAGAAAGTTTTTATATTCATAAAAAAAAGAGTGTGTGTGAGAGAAATAAAAATTGGAAGAAAAAATATTGAGTTGATTAAAATATTGAGTTGATTAATGAGAGGAATTATTTCAATAAATGATTTAAATTTTGTAAGTTTAATGTGTTATTTGATCAGGTTCATCAGTTTGAAGTTTCGCAATTTTATAAGGAGATTTCAACAAGGAGGAAAAAGAAGGAAAATGACATGTTTAGTTATTGTTTGTTGTTTTGTTTGGAAGCATTTGCATTTGGATCCATTGGAGATGGATAATCAACTAGTTTTAATGGATTATGAAACTTGTTTTATTGTTGAAATTTTAAGTGTTATTTGGAGGTTTTATTTTGTTTTTAATCCATTTCTATTTTATGTAGGTCCGGGTTTGATGACAAATCCTTTCAAGGGAAAAGGGAATGATGTGGTTTTAAGCACCAAGGTTGAATTAAATCTAGTCAAGGTTAAACAAGTTGATGATGGCCTGAATCTCCAAAAGCCATATCTTCTTGTAATGGTCAAGACAATGACTGATCCATTTGTGATTTTCAATTAGGTCAACAATAGAAGGTCGAACAAAGTGGGTCAAAAGGAGTTCAAAGGGCCTTTGTGTGGACGTGGGGAACAAGTCTAAAATAATCAAGTTCTGATTGGGTCAAGATCAAGTCAAATTCTTATGCAAGAGATTTGATGATTCTTTTTTATGAGTTTTAATTAATTAAGGATTTATTTAAGTTTATTTTTATTTTTAATTGCATCTTTAAAATTATGACATTCGTTTTGTGTTCTGCATTTAACAAAATCATGCATTATGTAACTTTCATGTTAGTTAAGTTTGCATCATAAAGAATGACATGCATTATGCAACTCTCATGTTATTTAAAGTTTGCATCTTTAAAATTAAGTCATGCGTTAAGTAACTCATTTGTTAATTTATTTTGCATATTAAAACCATGCATTTAAGCATTTTAGTTAATAAATATGTTAGAGTTAGTTTATACATGTGTGTTATTTAATTTGGTTGTTATTTTAATGCATAATTTAAAGTGTGTTTATTTTGATTTTTATTTAAGTGTTTTAAGTTGAATAAGAATGTGAATAGGTTTTAGGTATTTAATATGAATTCATTATTGATCAGGTGACTCTTCAAAAGACCAATGGAAGACTCTTCAAATACTAATCGATTTTGGTGCACTTAAAGGCCAATTCATTGCACCAATTAAAGGGAGGGCATACAAAAAAATGAAGGCATTCAATTATGGTAGAAGATAGGACTACAAACAACAACTTAAGGAGCATTACTCTTCATAAAGATGGTGACCTTTAAGCTATCCATGGACTAATGAAAAGACATGCCCTTTCATCTACTCAAAGACAAGTGAAAAGACATGCCTTTTGGTCTAACCATCAAAGAGATAAACCGAATTTAATGGTCTAATTTAAGCTAGTTAAATGACCGAATTTGAAAGGTCTTAGGGGAACTTGAAAGGTCATTTGAGGCATATAAATTTCATTTTAATTCATTCATGTAGAAAAACTATTGCTGGAAATTAAATCATATTGTGTAAGAATATTTCTCTCTTGGTTCTTCATTGAACTGTTCGAACTTATCAAACTTTTTTCAAAGCTTGTGGCATTCAAAATTTGTGTTATCACTCCGTTTTCCATCTCAGGGTGTGGCAACTTTGATTCACGAAGATTCGAGTATAAGGTCAAGTTTAAGCATGTCGTAGTTTTAATATAGTATGGTTCCTTAAAGAATTCAAGTGCTTTGGATTAAGGTTTCCACCTTTTGAACCATTTCAAGACGATTTTTCAATCAAGCTATATTTCGAACCCACTAGCTCAGGAAATCGCATCATAAGTTGAGTCATATTTATATGTGAGAGATTAGTTCTAAAAAGGTTCTTCTTTCTTCCTCTTCCTTAAGTATTATTTACTGGTACCTTCCTTAAGCCTGAGTGTATCTTACATCGATGATCCAGAAGCTATGTTTCTTTTATCATCAGTGGTTATTTTGTATTAGGGTGAGTATTTTAACTTTGCATGTTAAGCTCTGAATGAGTAAATTTGTATGTGGCGACTGAACAATAAGACTTTAAGTATAAGATTTCTACATGAGATTGTCAGCGAATGATATGATAAGTAATTTGTATGTAAAAAGTTGTAATGGTGAAATTATGTTTCTAAACAGTGGTTGCTGCTGGTTCGAGATGGATATCTTGATATGGAGTTTTGAACTGCAGTAATTGAGAATCAGGTGAGTCTCTTGTAACAACCCAAACCCGGCCTAAATATTAGGGCCGAATCTAGTGATGTCACATTGTAACACCTCTTACCCGTATTCAACGCTGGAATAGGGTACGAGGCATTACCAGAATAAATACACTAATAGACATATTAAACCGAGTTATAAAATTTCATCCAAATTAAAAACTTTCAAATTATTATGTTCGAGTCGCTAATTATGGTATACGAGGCCCAATACATACCCATTCATATGCTCAATATATTCGTTAAATCAATCCAATATTGAAGAATCCACTTTATGTCAGAATCAATATTAATAACAATCATAAATCTTTTCATGTGAATTTCATATATCACTTACCGAACTTCGAATGTTAATTTACAAATATGTAATTCACTAACACATTCTGGTGTACACAATGTTTAATTGATGAAATCATTTAATTGAGCTAAATTTCTTGTTCATTCTAAATTTTCTTCTAAATCCATAAATGCTTCCACTTATCATTTACCTAATCAATTTCTCGAACCAAGCTATCACACAACAATAATACATCACCTGTGCTTCATGAATTCAATATTCGATTCTAATCACCATCAAATCCATGTCAGTCGAATACTTAAAGTTTATTCAAGCATATATTATTACGTTTCATACACCAAGCATATGTCAAAATTACGAATACGCAATCAATTCATTTGTCATTTATTTGACTAGCAAATTAACCTGAAAATTTATAACATTCCATTACTTAAGATATGCCATAAAACACTCCCTTAACATAAACTAACACCATGACCAAATTTTCATTATGCTATTTATTACCCTTTTTCCGAATCACATAGCAAAATATTACAAATATGTATATATTTGAATACTATAATTATGCATCAACTTTCCAACATAAGTTAATTCATGAACCACTCATGACATCACTTCATGCCAAATATACCACACACATATGCTATGAAACTTTATTTTCTCTCATGAGTTTACCATGACCAGTAATGTACCAATATAAGCATCACTCCTATTTCAACGTTTATCGATGATAATCAGACATATAACCAATTATACATAATTCATTCATATACTTTATTGTCCTCCTCTTCCTCTCCATTCCACATTCTTTATGTATATAACATGCTTAAATAACATTATACGTAATTCCACTATTCACTGATATTTAAATTCAAAACTGTCTATTTGAGTCAGAGTCACTAAATCATTTTTATCTAGAGTTACAAAGCTCCAAATTAAGATCCGTTAATTTTCCCTGAAACTAGACTCACATATATTATTACCATAAAATTTTCAGAATTTTTGACTTGGCCAATTAGTACAGTTTATTCTTTAAAGTCACCCCTATTTCACTGCTCAACATCTCTGCCCTCTCTTCACTAAAAATGAATTATCTCATTGTATAGATTTCGGATGATATTTCCGTTTGTTTTCTTTGAAAATATACTCATTAAGGATTCTAAGTATACAAAATATAACTCATAATTATTTTTTTACAATTTTTAATTATTTTCAAAATTCAGAACAGGGGGTTCCAAAATCAATCTGACACTGTCTTAATAAAATTTAAATATCTCAAAATTTATAACTCTTTTACTGCTCTATTTCTTCCATATGAAAATAGACTCAATAATATTGAATTTCATATTTTTTTCAACATTTAATTCACTTTCCACTATTTTTGGTGATTTTCCAAAGTGATACCATTGTATGCTGTCCATACACTTTTTATTGCTAATTTTATTCAATCATGTTTTCTTTGCATTAATTCTCACTTACACTCACATAACACTAAAGTATATTCATAATTAGCCATGCCAATAGCTATTCATCATCAATTATTTTCAAATTTTCATTGTAACACTTGTTCCATATCAACTTCACTCAAGTTTGACCACATATCGCGCACATTGCCCACCACATATTCATATTCATTTACACTTAATCATTTTCCGGTTGAACACTTAGGAATATTATTGGATACGTCAGACATTTGCACATAAGTGCCACTCTTGTAGGAAAATCTACTTCACATCATTTTTCACATAAAAGCTCGTTCTCGAGCTATTCACTTTCACGAGTTTGCTCACACAAGCTGTCAGTCTTTTGTTACTACTCAGTGCTGCTCACACAAGCTATCAGGTATCCGCAACATATGCCGGTATACCCAGCCACTGGTAGAACTTAAGACCAGCACCTGATTACACATTAATCACAGTTTCACATCACGGGCCTGCTCACACAAGCTGTCAGTCATTCGTCACTACTCAGTGCTGCTCACACAAGCTGTCAGGTATCTGTAACATATGCCGGTATACCCAGCCACTGGTAGAACTTATGACTAGCGCCCGAATCCACTTTATTCACAATTTCACATAGATCTCTAATGACATGCCACTTGTATCCCATTCTATTCTTAAGGTTCAGCCGAGAAAATTTCTCACACTTTATTATTTTGTAAATTTTATTCGATATTCAATCACATATATCATAAAATATATCAGAACATAAAATCATAAAGAAAAATTTATGCATTATTTACATAAAAACTTACTTTAGTGCAACAATATAGAAACTTATAAATTTAGTCTTCAATTTTTTTATTTTTTCTCTGATTAAGGTCGATTCCACTTCTTTCTTGATCTATAATAACATATTTAGCTTATATAACATTCACATTATTCAATCCAATCCAAAAATCATATTTAGGCAAAATTACATTTTTCCCCTAAATTTTCACAAAATTATGATTTTTCCCCTAGGCTTGAAAATTAAACTTTATTCCTTTTTCTTATATTTTATGACATCCTGAACATTTTTCCCTTCTATGGAAACATCAAATTCTTGCTCTAACATGCATTTATGAACAATAATAATTTTTATCGATTATGTCGTTTCACTTGTTTTCACGGAAAATCGCTTAGCAAAAATTGTTGAACACAATTTCAAGCTTCATATTCTACCATAAAACATCAAAATAAACATATTTCACCTATGGGTATTTTTCCAAATATAAACCCTAGATTAAATTATTGCTAGAATAAGCTAAATTAAGCTACCGGTACTTCAAAAACATAAAGAACATTAAAACGGGGCTTGGAATCACTTACTATGGAGCTTGGAAGCTTGAAAACCCTAACCATGGCTTCCCCCTTGCTATTTTCGTTCATCATGGAGAAGATGGACAAATTTTTGGCTATTTTGGCGTTTTTAATTATTTTAATTACTAAATGACCAAAATGCCCCCAACTTAAAAATATCCTATTTCACTTATCTCTTGTCCATTTTTGTCCAACAAGTTAACCAATGGTCTAATTACCATTTAAGGACCTGCAATTTAAAATTTCATAACAATTGGACACTTCTAACATGTAGAACTCGACTTTTGCACTTTTTACAATTTAGTCCTTTTGGCTCAATTGAGTGCCCAAACGTCAAAATTTTTGAACAAAATTTTTACAAAATCATTCCGTGAAGTTGTAGACCATAAAAATATAATAAAAAATAAATTTTTCCTTGTCAAATTTGTGGTCCTGAAACCACTGTTCCGATTAGGCCTAAAATCGGGATGTTACATCTCTACTCTGATTATTGCATGTATATTTTCATATTGAAGTATATCAATATGAAAGTGATCAAATTGGAAATTGGAAATAATTGATAGTATAGTATGAATATGATACTTATACAACTATAGGAACAAATTTTTTATTAGATTCAGTTAAGTTAGTCTAGTTGAAAATAAGTTCAAAGAGATGTATGAAGCGTGTTATGAAATTATGAAATCTTGGGTTTGGGATGTATCTGGTTCATAGAGTTCAAAAAGTTAGTCGCGTCATCGCGGTGATACATAAGGAAATCCCTTAGGACACAAACATGAACTCTGATATAATACTCTGAAGCAAAAAGTCAGTGGCCATGACATATTCTGAAAAAGAACTATTGAATGACATTTTATTTAATGGGATTCACTATGTGTTCCAGGGCAGTGATGGTAAAACCTAATTCAATATGATTTTATGGAAATTCATATTGCAATCACGATAGTTTTGGGATGCCTATGTGGCATCCTATCAGCCTTTTTGGCTTACTCTAAATGAATCACCTTTGTATGGATTACCTTTTGTGGCATACTCTGATTAGATTGTTGTAGAGTTTATTATGTAACAAGGACTTATGGTGCATTTGATATATTGTTTGTTTGCCTCTGATGTGTTCTATGAAGCTTGTCGAGACAACAGATAAGACATTTTCTATGATTGTACGTATGGTGTGCTCTGTTAGGTCTATGTGGCATGAACTATCAAGAATGTCTAGTATGATTTGAATCTGAATGTCTGCATTTATGGTAAGATAAGAGTAAATTCTTTTAGTTTTGTAATAAATATGGTTAAAAGAAGGTATTGATATGTTCTGAGTTAAGGGTGAATATGTCTTAAGAGTTTCAATAAAAATGAGATGTGTATATGTATGTTAAGAAGGGTATCCGTTATAATGATTTGTAAATATAGAAAGTGAGGGATATTGAATCTTTTTCTAGAAGTATTCTGAATTTGAATTAATGTTATCTTAAGTTATGAGATTTTGATATAAAACGACATGGAATTCGTCAGAATGGTCTATGCAGTGATTTACCAGTATGGATATGTGTGGTGTTAAATCAGGGTAAGTCTGTGTATGAATTGATGGTATTAAGTTCTGTGTAAGTATTCACCAAACATATATGTATCTGCCTCTAATAAGTGTTAGTGAACAACTGTTTGAAATAGGAGTATGGGTTAACGCATAGATTGTTGGTAGTGGTTTTTGAGGGTATGTTCTGTTAATAAATTATTATGGGACAAGAAATTTATGAAATGTTTGGAAGAATTCCTCATATAGTTTGATAAAGAAGATTGAGTATGACAAGAGCATGATAGCTGGTGTATAATAAAAAGGTAAATTATGGTGGTATCCACCGAAATAAATGATTCTGAATAATTGGCACTTAGTAGTTCATACAAGATTACAAATTATCCACCAAGGTATTGTTATACTGAGCTCACTAGGTACTCATGTATTGGAACAATGGAAATGTGCAAGTATAGACAATCACAACAAGTAATAAAGTGACAAGTAAATGTCGAGTTATCGTACCCACAAAGAATGTGTAAGAAAATTAATTATGAAATGAAATTCAAATACTTTGGTGATTAAAAATATTTTGATTTTGAGGAAGTGATTAAAAACTAAAATTTAACTAAGTAAAATAAAAATAGAAGGTTCAATGCACGATTTCAAAAGAAGGTTTTAATCAAGACGACATAATTGTGTTAGATCAATTACATTTCTTAACTTAATATTACAATAATAATGTCCATGTTGTTACGAATAAGTTCACGACAACTTGGTAATTTGTTAACTATAGCACATACAGACTTACTAAATTAACTAATCTCTTGAACATATCACTATGCCAATTCAAACAAGTATTAAATTTAAATAAGCAAGTAAAAGATAAGTAAGGTAACAATATATTCCTACATTGAAGCAGTTTAATCACAATAATCTTGCAAGTTTTACAGGGCTAATGTATCATTTATTACCTTCGCTAATTTAACCCTCAACTACCTTTGAAGATTAAATATGCACTGATTAAGTATTGTGTCAATTAATTACAATTTGAATATGATTAATAATTAATTCATTAGTTACCTTACAATTGTAATGCAAGAATAACATAATCATGATTTTATTTAATCAAACAAATTACCAAGACCTATAACAACACAAACATAATTTTAATGACTTAAGTGGATGAAATGCAATGAACGTATCACGAATTAAATTTAGAATAACAACACAACAAATATTCATAGACATGTTCAAAACAAAAACAATAAAAATTAAAGGATAGGAAACTAGAATCAAATTCGGTGTTTCTCTGAAGCTTGACTAGCTTGCTCCATTCCTCTTTCTTCGCTTGTTCTTGTTGAATCGAGGCTTCTATGAGCACTTGAATGCTGCTACCCAAGGTGGTTGAATGACTCTTTTCCAATAGGGAAATTGGCAAGGAAGAAAAATGAAAAACAAAGGAGAAAAGTGAGTGAAAGTGAGAGAGAAGTGCGAAATGAGAGGTGTGATGAAATGAGTAGCAAAAGGTGGTATTTATAGGTGGGATTGACTACTAAAAATAGCAAAAAATCAGCAGCCTTCAAACTTGCTAAATTTAGCTAGGGGCAAATCTACAAAAGCTTGATAAGTGGAGAGGTTTGAATGAAATATGAAGGAAAATTCAAGGGCTGATTTGCAAGTCAAATAATAAGATAATTTAAGTTGATTGAGTCAGCATGTTAGACGGTTTTGGGCAGCCAATGTGCTTGGTTAGATTAGTCTTTCGCTTTAGCACAATTGGAGCTCTTTTCATAATTTAATTAATAATTATTTAACCCAAAATAAATTGGATTAGAATTAAAATTAATTATATTATGTATTAATACGCATCAATGGGAATGTATTAGGTTGAGAAATTAATTCACCTTGATGCTTCAAAAATCGCTTCCCGATTTTGCACTTCTAGTAGTGTCTGCCAAGCCAATTTTCACCCTTTGTGCAAATATGTCAAAAATAAATCAAAATTTATGAGAATTTATTATAAAATTAACTAAAATTCAATATGTTAACAATTGAAGTACAATTTAATTATTTTATAATTATATTATATTTTTCAAAAAGAATTACATCGAAACTACATGAATTTGAGTTAAAAAGGGCATGAAAAATTATATATATATTTATGTTTCCACACCCCAAACTTAATTCATTACTTGTCTCGAGTAATGCAAAATTTAAAAAAAATTTCCTGGAAACACCTTTGAAAAATTCCTTCAAAAAAAAAATTCTTCCCAAAATTATGAATTTAATATACTTATGCTCAAGAATAAGAATTTTGAGATTTATGCTACTTAAGTATACATATCATTCAAATTAATCGTAATTATTATTATGATAGCAAAAAAATACTAAATGCTTTCTCAATAAAGACATGTTAAATCCCTACCAATTTGATTTTATTCCCTTATTTAAGATTAAACTGCAATCATTAAGTTTAATTTATGCCTTCATATGTTGAACATAACAATTTCTCTCCACTAATGTTGGTAGCATAGAAACTTGAATCAATAGGTCTTTTAAATAGGTTGTAACATGGCTAGGCTAGGGGTAGGTAAAAGATAGATAAATTCAGGCTAAAAATCCTAGACAGTTTGAATTGGACCTTCGGAATAATTACCTTCAATACACCAACTTATTTTGCTTTCACATGCTTTTTTGTACATCTATTTCTTTGGAATACACATGCTCTTTTTCTTTTCTTTTCTTTTCTTTTCTTTTTCACAAGCATTTTTCTATATGTACTGCAATTTTTTGAGCATTTGATACTTCTTTTGGACTCCCTCAAACTTATTTTCAAAGAATATTTTGAATAGTACTGAGTCTAGTGTTTGAGACAATTTAAAGATAATTAAGAGAAAAGTGATGGCTAAATATTGTAAAGGTTCAAATAAGATTAGGTCATATAGTCTCAAAGTTGGGTTTCAAGGGATAAAAATTCATCAAGGTTGGCTTGAAAGGCTCAAATGGTCCAAAAAAAGTGCCTAAATCATTTTCAACATTCCATGCTTCCTAGGATTTTGCCTCAAGAAGTTACTAAGTCAAATCTAGAGACTTAAACTATCATGCATGCCTAGCTGTCCTAAGGAACTAAAAATTTTATGGTATGATTAACATGCTATATTAAGAATACATTTATGTCATAATTCATCTAACATAACAATTATTAAAATAATATAACTTTATTTATACTGAAGTTTAGCATACTTAACAAAATTTCAAAATTTTGAACAAAATATAACCTAACCATAATTAAAAGAAAAATTTATTCTGAGTGGAAATAATTTCAATTTTTCGGTCCCCCTTACTTAAGATGAACACTGTCCTCATTGTCAAAAGTGAATAGATAGTATACACCAGGTAGGATTCTAGAATAGAGGAGGTGAGTCAATTTGACTGTTTAAGTACCAAGCTCTTTCTAGATCTAATCCTAGACATGTATATATCTATTGCTACACTTATTGTTTTGCAACTTGTTCATTTTTATTTATGATTTCCACCTCTTATTTTATTATGTGAGAAAAAAAATCCTAATAGAACCTAATCCTAAAACATTAAAAAACCTAGGAAAGGAAATAAAATAAAGTTAAGATCCTCCCCTTTTTATGTATTTGTAGACCCTTCAGAATCTGACTCATCTTTTGCTCCATCGTCTTTGTTTTTGCATGAATTGCTTCATTCACTCTTTGATATTGGACTCCATGGTTCAAATATAAAATTTGGAAACTCAGGCACAAAAATAAATGTGTCATTGAATATTTTCGTAAGAGTGCTTCTCATTGAGTCATCCCATATTTTTGAATATCTCTAGTAATCTTGTTGCTGCCACTGCATTTGTGGCATTATGTCTATTAACTTTGACAACTCATCTCGAAGATCTGGGCGAGGCGATTGAGTTTTGAATGTTGAGGTTGCCATGTCAGGTTCGGTTATTGGTTTCGTTGGCTCTACCTTATCAAGGATTTCAATTGAATGCATTGGTTCGATCTCTGTGGGATATTCTTCTTCTTCTACCTTCTTGAGTATGCCTTTTATCTCTTTGTTTGTGAATTCAGCTTGCCCATTTGTCTTTGAATTGTAAGCTGTGGCAACCTTGTGCTTCACTCCATGTTTTTCGAATAACCACTTCAACCATTTGTTCACAAAATAGTACCCTTCATCACTGATGATGGCCCTAGGAGTTCCAAACCTTGTGAACACATATTTCTACAAGAGCTTTATCACAACCTTGCCATCGTTCATCAGATATGCCTTGGCCTCAACCACTTAAACACATAGTCTACTGCTACCAATATGTACTTGTGACTGAAAGACAAAGGGAAATGACCAAGGAAGTCAATACCCCAAACATCGAATAGTTCTACCTCAATGATGTTTGTCTAGGGCATCTCATTTCTGTTGGTGATGTTTCCAACCTTTGGCATCGATCACAGCCCTTTACGTAAGCATACACGACTCTGAATAATGTTGGCCAAAAGAATCTAGCTTGCAATACCTTGGTTGTAGTATGTGTACCTCCAAAGCGTACCCCACTCGGAGCTGTGTGGCAATGATATAAAATCTTATGTATTTCATATTCTGCCACGCATCTCCTGATCATTTGATCTGCACACTTTCTGAACAAGTATGGTTCTTCCCAAAAATAGTACTTCACATCGGGAAGAAAAATTTTCTTTTGTTGATATGTCTTATCAATCAGCATCAAACCACAAGCTAAATAGTTAGCAAGATCAGCAAACCAAGGGGGTATTATGAACATGATTTACCTTAAGTGTGTGCTCATCTGGAAATGTCTCTTGAATGGGTATAAGTGGAGAATTTCCTTCTTACGGTTCTGATCTGGACAAGTGGTTTGCTACTTGATTTTCTACCCCTTTTTGATCTTGAATTTTTAGATCAAATTCTTGGAGTAGAAGTACCCATCAGATTAATCTCGGCTTGACATCCTTCTTGGCAAGTAAATACTTAATTGCCGAATAATCATATAGACAGTCACTTTGGTACCTACAAGATAAGATCAAAACTTTTCTAAAGCAAACACAATAGCATGTAACTCTTTCTCTATTGCCGTATAATTCAATTGAGCTCTCGTCAGAGTCTGACTTGCATAGTAGATGGGATGAAAATCTTTGTTCCTTCGCTGGCCCATCACAAGTTCTATCGCAAAGTCACTTGCGTCACACATCAATTTAAATGGAAAATCCCATCTGGTGTGATGATGATTGGTACTGAAACTAATCGACCCTTCAAATCATTGAAAGCTCTTAAGCACTCCTCATCAAATTTGAACATCGTGTCCTTTTCCAATAATTTGCGTAAGGGTTTAACAATTTTGGAGAAGTCCTTGATAAATGTCTGATAGAAATTGGTGTGGCCCAGAAAGTCCTTGATAACTCTTCGTGGTCCATCAATTGTCCCTTTCTCGCCATCTTCTAGGAGAATCTTGTACATGCATACAGATGGACTAATGCCATGAATATTGGCTATGGTCCATCCGATAGCCTTCTTGAATTATTTTAATACTAGGATGAGTTTCTCTTATTGCTCTTCAGTCAACTCTACTAAAACAATCGCAGGTAAAGTAGAAGCGTTACCTAAATAAACATATTTTAAATGTGAAGGAAGTACCTTCGGTTCTAATTTAGGGGCCCCTTAATTGACGCTTTTGGCTAGACATAATCTCTATTTTCTAAATCCAAAAACTCAAAGTAGGATTGCAAATTAAATCCCCTTTGATTACTTTTTAAAAAGCTAAGTATTCATCCCCCTCTTCATCACTTGGAGGGTCAGATGTCAAAATTTGCTCTAATGGGTCCTCAAAGTAGTTGAGTTCCTTTTCCATGACTAATTCATCTAACTGAGATACTGTAGAACAATCATCAATTGTGTCAGGAAATCACATATACGTAAAAACATTAAATGTTACCTGAACGTCCTGAAAACGCAAAGTAAGCTCGCTCTACACATCAATAAGGGTCCTTCCAGTTGCTAGGAAAGGCCGTCCTAGGATGATTGGCACCTCTTTATCCGCTTCACAGTCTAGAATAACAAAGTAGAAGTGAAAACAAATTTATCTACATGTACCAATACATCCTCGATTTTTCCTTCTAGATGTGCTAAAGATCGATCTACTATTGAAGTGTAACCGTAGTAGGTCTAGCTTTACCTATCCCCAAATTTCTAAATATGGACACAGGCATCAAGTTAATGCTCGCACCCAAATCACATAGTGCCTTACCATAATACGTTGCTCTAATGTTGCAAGGTATGGTAAAACATCTAGGACTCTTCAACTTTGGGGGTAGTTTGTCTTGAAGATATGCACTGCATTCCTTTGTCAGGGCTACCGTCTCAAATTCTCCAAATCTCCATTTCTTGGATAGGATATACTTTATGAATTTGACATAATCTGACATTTGTTCAAGTGCTTCTACCAACGGAATGTTGATATAAAGTTTCTTGAGTATGTCTAGAAATTTCTTGAACTGGACTTCCTGCTTCTACTTCTGAAGTCTTTGAGGGCAGGTTGGTGGAGGATTCTTTACTGGAACTGGTTGATTCATCTTCTATGGCAATTCTGCATCTAACGAAGTCGTTAGTTTATCATAATTGACTAGTTTAGAAGTTACCTTACCGAATTTTGTAGATTCTGGTTCCAGTGAAACTGGAATTTCAACACTCGGTTGAACTTCCACTAAGTCTTGAGCATCAACTGGCTCTTCTTCAACTTCCATAGTGTTGGGCTCTAATGTGTTTTCGCTCCTCAATTTCAATGCTTTACAATACTCTTTCCCAGGATTTCTTAGATTCTCTATATCACTAGGCAAATCATCTTGTGGTCGGTTCTTAAGTTCAGTTGTAAGCTGGCCCATTTGGTTGTCCATGTTTTTCAATGTGGTTGTTTGGCTTTGGATCAAGGCATCATTTTTGGCTATTTATGCCATCAACAAATTTTCTAAGCCATTGGAAAATTCAGCTTGAGGATGCTTCTGAACTTGTTGGGTAAAAATAAGTGGCTGGGTCAGTCTAGGTTAGGCATAAGTGTTACTAGGTCCAATCTCTCAGTTACTCCAAGAGAAATTAGGGTGGTTTCGCCAAGATAGGTTATAGAAATTGGATTGCAGTCCTTGCCTTCCTTGGTTTTGGTTCTAGTTACCCATGTAATGCATGGATTTTGGGTTTGATGGACATTCTTCGAATGAACGTCCTTCCCCACAATAAACACAAGCCACATTTTTGAAATGATTCGGTGGCTGAGCTGCAAAATTATTAAACCCATTAATGGTAAAATTTTTAAGCATCGATGATATCGCAGATAACTAAGATGCAAGTGAAGTGAGAGCGTCCACTTCATGTACTCCAGTGACTCATCTTCCTAACACTGCTCGATTGGTTGGCCATTGATAATGGTTGATGCCAATCCTCTCAATGTTTTAATAAGCCTCGTTATAAGACTTAGAAAGGAGAGCACTATTAGCAGAAGCATCCACTACCATCCATGTGTGAGCATTGAGACCATTATAGAATGTCTCAAGCTGGATGCAATATGAGATTCCATGAAGAGGGCACTTTTGTAATAATTCTTTATACATTTCCCATGCCTCATACAAGGACTCATCATCCATTTGTTGGAAAGTAGTGATCTCGTTCCTCAACTAAACATTCTTGCTAGGTGAGAAATGCTTCATGAGGAATCTTTCTACTAACTCTTTCCATGTGGAAATGGAATTTGGTGGCAATGAGTTCAACCAGGTTTGAGCTCTGTCCCTTAGGGAATATGGGAACAATTTTAATTTTAGTGCATCTTTGGGTAATCCGGCTAGCTTGAAAGAATCGTTCACCTTCATAAACAGTCTTAAGTGAAGATGATGATCTTCAGTAGGCATTCCACTGAATTAGCCCACTTTTTGAAGCAGTTGTAACATAATCAGTTTAGCTCGAACTGTTGTGCCTAGATTTTGAGTCTCCCGATACCTGGATTAACAGTCTTAAGTGAAGATGATGATCTTCGGTAGGCATTCCACTGAATTAGCCCACTGTTTGAAGCATTTGGAACATAATTGAGTTCAGCTCGAATTGTTGTGCCTAGATTTTGAGTCTCCCAATACCTGGATTAAGATCATGAAACACTAGCATGACATAGTGTCTTAGAGCTCTATCCCTATCATCAGCAATAAGGATAGGATTTTGAGCAGGGTTTGTTTTTTTTCCTTGATTCGAATTTTCGTAGTTGATCTCTTCGGTCCTTCTTTGGCTTACTTGTCTCTTTTTTTGTTGAAAAGTTCTTTCAATCTCAAGGTATATGAGGAGTAAATCGATAATTTGATCCACACTTATAAACACTGGAAACAATTAGAGAAAAATTAACTAAGTTAAAATTGAACAGAAGAAAAAACAACCAAAATGAAAAATTAACAAATTAACAAATAATGACTTTTAAAACAGTCCCCAACAACGATGCCAAAAACTTGGAACGATGGAAATGTGCAAGTGTACATAATCGTAACAAATAATAAATTGACAAGTAAATGTCGAGTTATCATACCAACAGGGACTCTGTAAGAAAATCATTTACGAAATGAAATTCAAACACTTTGGTTACTAAAAATATTTTGATTTTGAGGAAGTGATTAAAAACTAAAATATAACTAAGTAAAATAAAAATAAAAGGTTCAATGCACGATTTCAAAAGAAGGTTTTAATCAAGATGGCATAATTGTGTTAGATCAATTACATTTCTTAACTTAATATTACTAAAACAATGTTCATGTTGTTACAAATAAATTCACGGGAACTTGGTAATTTGTTAACTATAGCACATAGACTTACTAAATTAACTAATCTCTTGAACATATTACTATGCCAATTCAAAAAATTAATAAATTTAAATAAGCAGGTAAAAGATAAGTGAGGTAACAATATATTCCTACACTGAAACAGTTTAATTACAATAATCTTGCAAGTTATATAAGACTAATGTACCGTTTAATACCATCGCTCATTTAAACCTCAACTACCTTAGAAGATTAAACATGCACTAATTAAGTATTGTGTCAATTAATTACAATTTCAACATGATTAATAATTAATTCATTAGTTACCTTACAGTTGTAATGCAAGAAAAACGTAATCTTGGTTTTACTTAATCAAACAATTTACCAAGACCTATAACAATACAAACATAATTTTAATAACTTAAGCGGAAGAAATGCAATCAACCTAACATAAATTAAATTTAAGCCATGTTAATTAAATTTAGAATAACAACAAAAAAAATATTCGTACACATGTTCATACCAAAAACAATAAAAATTAAAGGATAGGAAACTAGAATCAAATCCGGTGTTTCTCCAAAGCTTAACTAGTTTGCTCCGTTCCTCCTTCTCCACACATTCTTGTTGAACTGAGGCTTTTATAAGCACTTGAATGCTACAACCCAAGGTGGTTGAATTGCTCTTTTCCAAGAGGAAAATTGGTAAGGAAGAAAAATGGAAAACAAAGGAGAAGAGTGAGTGAAAGTGAGAGAGAAGTGTGAAATGAGAGGTGTGAGAAGTGTGATGAAATGAGTAGAAAAAGGAGGTATTTATAGGTGGGATTGGCTGCTAAAAATAGTAGAAAATCAGCAGCCATAGACCCCCTTTCTCCGGACACACATGTGGCAAGTTTGAATGTTTCAAACTTTCTAAATTTAGCTAAGGGAAAATCTACAAAAGCTAGCTAAGTGGAGGGGTTTGAATGCAATTTCAAGGAAACTTCAAGGGCTAATTTGCAAGTTAAATAATCAGCTAATTTAAGCTGATTGGGTCAGTGTGTTGGACGGTTTTGGGCAGCCCATGTGCTCAGTTGGATCAATCTTTCGGTTTAGCACAATTGGACCTCTTTTCATAATTTAATTAATAGTAATTATTTAACCCAAAATAAATTGGATTCAAATTACAATTAATTATATTCTATATTAATACTCATCAATTGGACCATCTTAGGTTAAGAAATTAGTTCGCCTCGATGCTTCAAAATCGCTTCTCGATTTTGTGTTTCTAGTAGTTCTGCCAAGCCAATTTTTAACATTTGTGCAAATCTGTCGAAAATAAATCAAAATTTATGAGAATTTATTATAAAATTAAAATTCAATATGTTAATAATTTAAGTAAAATTTAATTATTTTATAATTATATTATAATTTTCGACAAGAATTACACTAAAACTGCATGAATTTGAGTTAAAAAGGGCATGAAAAATTATATATATTTGTGTTTCCATGTACTTACAAGATTTGTTATTGCTTTTTAAGTGTCTGGGAAGAGATTTCACCTGAAGGGACACGCCAAGAGTACGCCCAAGTGGAGATGTGGCGTAGTCTAGAATGACGCCTTTTGAATCTGTATTAAATAAAGTTCCACTTTGTATGGATTTGTATCGAGTCTGTTGTAATAAGATTAGTTCAAGTTACTTCCATTTTTTTAATGCAATAAGTTTCTGATTAAAATTTCAAATAACATTTTCAAAGAAATGATAAATTATAAACTACTTTAGTTAATGTTAAGCTTTGTGTAGTAACACCTAATGACCGCGCACGGCGGTGTTCATACACCAAGTAGAGAATTAGCACAAAATATAAAAATGAAAGGTGACTTTTACTGCAAATGTGATAAAGTAGTTGTAATATTTGTGTTACAAGAGAGATCAATAAATGAGGTAAATGGACAACGATGAAGCATGCATTTAAGAAGTCTAGCTAGATAATGGCGAGGTGGTATATTACAATAATCCATACAATGACGTTGATTAACCTAAACTATACATAAGAGGACTGAATTGCATAAACACCAAAATTGCAAAAGTATTAATCCAATGAGATAAAGTGGTCGATCGATATCTATGTTGCTAATTAACTCTCAGATTTGGGATGTAAATTGCTCAAACTCCTAATTGGTTCAATTTTACCTCTCAATCACCATTTTACTCAATTAGAAAATTTAGTATAATTTATCTATTGACCTCACTAGTCTAAAATCTAAAAAAATTGAACTTGTTCA
The DNA here is from genome assembly GCF_007990345.1 of Gossypium hirsutum. Classification (NCBI taxonomy): domain Eukaryota; kingdom Viridiplantae; phylum Streptophyta; class Magnoliopsida; order Malvales; family Malvaceae; genus Gossypium; species Gossypium hirsutum. Next base: position 33,483,722 of record NC_053442.1, read on the forward strand.
TAATAGGATCTTCTCTCGGTCTCATCTGTCTAAATGTTCCCCTAGAGTCGTCAATTCTAGTTTTTGAGTTTTATTCAATTTAATCCATTTTTTATTTAGTCCCTAACCCTAAAATTAGTTATGCAACATTTAAATCAATCAACCACTATGAAGTGTAGTTCCAACCATCATAAAAAAAACAAATCTCAACTAATTCCGTGCTCAAATGAATCATCAAATAATCAAAAAAGAGGTAAGGGTTAAGAAATGCTTAGTAAATCTTGAAGAGGTCCTTGATGGAAATGATACCAAGCAAGGATATTCCACAAATCTACAACCCAATTTAATACTTTGCAACTTTTGGTAACTAAAAAATTTAAATATATCAAATACTTGCAAGACAAAACTCAAAATAACATAATGGGTCATTATATCTTTTTAAACTAAAGAAGAAAAATGCATCAAAATAAAGAAAATAGAAAAATAAAGTCTAAGCTAGAAAAGGAAAAACCTTAGAATCTAAATGATTGAAGGAATAAAAAGATAATGATAGAAAAATGGATGTCTCTTCTTCTCTAATCTTTTTCCATGAAAATGCTTTAAATAGTATGATTTTCTAACCCGAATATTGACAAAAATGCCTTTAAAAATTACGGTTGACTTGAGCTTGTTTGGACACAAAATTGCTCTTGCAATTTCTTTTTCACCCCTCACACTTCAATGTCATGACACCTAGACTTTTATGTCGTGACACTCATGGTAGTTGGCATAAAGGGGATATGATAAGCTCTCGGTGTTACGACATACCCTTGTTTGTGTCTCAACCTAAATGATAGGCCACTAGTTTCAACAACTTCATCTTTTGGGCTTGGAGTCGAAACTTGGAGGGCTTTGAATTGTGAATTCACAGCTCAGTATCGAGATACCCATGCTTTGTGTTGCGACCTTCACAATTGGCTACTTCCAAGTTGAGTTTTGGTGAAGTTCACTTTCTTGAGGTGATGGGAGGTCAATGTCACTACACACAAGTACTTGTGTTGCGAACCCGACAATAGTTTAAGTCCTTCTTGATATTTGGTCTTAATCATCTCCCTACACAAGCTTAAATCAATCTTTAAACTCCCAATTTCATAGTTCAGCCAATTTGGGTCTCAAAAGTGGTAAAAGATAAGAAAAGATAGCATTAAAACTAAAATATAGGAATTGATAAAAAAAATTAAAAAGACTAGTAAAATTCTTGAGAACAAACTCATTATGTACCCTAGAGAGCCTAATTTGACATATCAAATTATGGAAGATTAAACTCCCCTATACTTAAGTCTTTGTTTGTCCTCAGCAAATACTCAATATTCTAACACAACTAGACCGTTAAGCGATGGTGAGACATGGTAATTGATCAATAGATATGTATAATGCAATAGATTATTCTGACATAGAACTTAAGAATAAAGAATAGAAAACTCACAACTTTGACAATAAATCAAATTAGTTCACAAAATTACAAACTGAATGGACATATAGGTAATCATATAAAAGTGTCCTAGTTAATATTACTCCATCAAAACAATCTATGTAGATATGATGTATATGCACAAGAAGGAATTCAATTCATTCATTTCTCAAATAAGTATTGCAACCTAGGGATTTATAATCATAAATGTTATGGTCATATGGGACTTCTAGGCATGTAACATTTTGCGGCTTATGACGGTAATGATTCAAAGGAAAGAATAACTCAAAACGATTCAAGTACTAGAAATAATGTAGTACATGACATTGTCCCCTTTTCATCCAAAATATAAATGTTAAACTCACTGCCTTATTTTTCCTTCTCTCACCATCCTTTTCTTTCCAAATATGTGGAAGATATGGTTAAATAATGGCGAGTACAGAAAGCTAACAAGTAATTGTGCATTATAGAAGTGAAAGATTTCTTTTAAGCTCGGAAAATGATTTTTAATTTGAGCATGCTCTAAATATTTTCACTGTTTTCACTCACAATGCTTTTTATCCACTCATTTTGCTTTTAACCCTCACATTACTTTTGTTCACTCAAGATTTTTCATTCTAAACACATTTAGCAAGAGTCTGTCCACACTATATCAAACCATCTCTTCACTATTCAATCAAGTTTATTTTGAAACCAGCAAAATGTCTCTACCGAAACCTCAATGTCCATGGCCAAACATCTATTTCATAGTGCAAATCAAGTATAGGACGAAGAAGGTTTCAGTTTTATACTCAATTTAGGCACAAAGCTTAAAGAATATAAGTTCATTAAGAAAGGATTAATAGAGGCCCAAATTAAAGGAACTAGGTATACATAGCATAAAGGTTGGTCATTTATGCTCTTGGCTAGTCAAACAATGCCTTAGGTCATCCCTAAACATCTCAACAAATATAAAACTAAAACATGCTTCTAACCGCAATTCCATGAACAATATTAACTTCCAAACATGTGTTTAATCTTTCTGCATACCTATTTATCACATGCCATGAAATCAAAATTTTCAACATATGGTGATTACATCTACTATATTACACAATGTAATTTAAATGAACTAAGTAATCTAAACTCACAAAAAATAGAATTTATCTATCATCATTCAAAATTTATATGAGTTAAAGAACTAATCACAAATTATCACATCAAATTGACCATTTACAATGTACTCCACCTTCAAGCACCATGCAAAAAATAGAAAACAATTTGAATTTTTTTTAAAAAAGAATAAAAATATGCAATTAACAATAAAAATAAAGAAAACAAAAAAATTTATGTATACCCACTCACACTTAAATTACACATTGTCCCCAATGTGTTTCCCAACAAAAGTAAGAGGCTTAAGGACTTCCCCGGTTATCATGAACAGTTGCGATGTCAAGTCGAGGTTGTCTATCTCCTCGTTGAAGCTGAAAATTACTGTCTAATCATCGAGTTGGGTAGCTTACACAAAAAAAGCAAAGGAATAAAAACAAAAATATGCAAAAATAAAATAATAATAAACCAAAATTAAAATCCAAGTTCAAAAATAGTCAAGTATTTGTAAGTTACATTCTGCAAAAATAAATTTCAAAGAACTGTAACTTCAATCTTCCTTAGAGTCAGACTTCAGTTCAACAATTGTTTCCCTTTGTTTCTCCATGTTAGGATCTTATTGTATGCACCATGGATGGAGTGACCTAATCATTCACTCAGGCCTGTCTCATGAATCCCCACCCTCTTTAGTTGATGGTTACTCCAGAATGAGTGCCACTTCCAAATCTTTGGGTTAGGACATTGTAACACCCATAATCTGTATCTGTCACCAAAATAGGGTTACGGAGCATTACCGTACAAATAGAACATTAAAACATAAATTTCATACATTGATATAAAAATAACCAAAATCATCTATTCACATATATATTGTCCCTAAATGGAACCCTCGAGGCCTTAGAAATACAATAGAAACAATTCGGGACTAAATTGGAAATAATTGGAAATCTAAAAAAAAGTTAGAAAAATTTAACTATAGCGGTCATGTGGTCGTGTGCCTCACATAGCTGAGACAAATGACCGTGTCTCAGGCCGTGTAACAATTGAATTAGTGACACAAAGCCATGTCCCAGTTCGCGTCCTTACCCGTGTAACTCTCTGAGTATGGTCACACGGCCGTGTCACATGCTCGTGTGCCAGGCCGTGTGTTAGGCCGTGTAACTGCCTAACTTGGCATGCAATAGAACCTACAGGAGACACAAGACTGTCTATCACACACAGCTAAGTCACACGCCCGTGTTTCAGGCTGTGTGGACATGAATTTTCCTAAGATCAAGCCATTGTCAACACCAACTTATGCAAAAACCTAAAGGCCTTTAGTACATATAATCAAGGCATCAAAGCATGACCAAAACCTACATGAAATGACCAATTCAATAGTCCACGATCATTCAACCAATATGCCATACAAGGCACCTCAAATGCATTCATCCACAACTTACCTAAATATGCAATTATTTGATCACATTTTCATCAACACACATAAATCAACTTCTAACAAATCATGTCACAAATATGACCATTAACACTTCATCACAAACATACTATTTGAGCTATACCATTCATGCATCAAAAAGACTCAAAATGACATAATTTGGCAAACATCAAAAGGTACCAAATTCAAACAACTTATACATGCCATAATCAGCAGCTAACATTCAACTAAATACCAATACAAGTCCACCTATACATGCCATTATAACCTTGGCCAAAACATCAAAAACTACCAATATTTCTGTTGGATACTTTGATAGATCTCTAATGAGCTTCCAATCCGATCGAGATTCCGATTATCTATAAAACATAGGAAAGAAAACTAAGTAAGCACATAATGCTTAGTAAGTTCGTAGAACAAGAAACATAACTTACTATTTCACTATAAAACATTAAGAAGAAGCATAATGTAATCCAACTACAAGCTTTTTACAAGCCTAAGCATCATCATCAATACGGAATTTAGTGTCTTTAAACATAATTTACTTGAATTAAACATAAGGTAAGTCATTTCCACATGAACATGCATCATTGGATCCATTCTTCATTTAAAATAAGCATACTTCCATTTCAAATCTTACCATTTCAATCCTTTTCCGTTGAACCATTTAGAATATCATCGGATAGTCAGGAAAGCTCACACGAAGTGTGCTTACACATATAACTGTAACCTTTTATTTATATCGTTACTCACACGAGCTGTGAAATGGGCCTCCTCACACTAGCTGCAGGTTGGAATGTAAGCTACACGATGCTGCTCACACGGTCTGTAGAGTATCCGCAAAAAATGTAGGACCTCAGCCATCGATAGGACATTCAAGGCCAACACCCGAAACATGAAATCCCTAATGACATGTAATTTGTATCTTACGAATTCCTAAGGTTCAACTGGACTCAATAATAGTCATAGCATTGTCTTGGATGTACATTGTTCAATAACAGTATATATTCATAATAACACATAATTTAATAACATGAATACTATAATTTGTATATACGAACTTACCTCGACGACAAGTGTATATAAACAAGATCGACTAATCCGAGGCTTTAGCTTTTCCCCGATCTAGATCCGTACGTGAACTATCTTGATTTAAATAGACAAATTTAAACCATTTAATAACCCTAGCATTCAATTTAGTCCATATTTCAGATTTTGCAAAATTACTATTTTGCCCCTAACATTTTAACTTTTCACAATTTAGTCCTTAAGTCATAAATTGAAATCTAAGCATTTTAATCCCCCATTCAAGCTAGCCAATTTTCATAAATTATCATTTCATAAATTAAACATGAAATTTTAGCATTTTTACAAATAAGTCCCCAAATACAATTTTCATAAAAAATCACTTTACAAAACTTGTTTATTTATCAACAAGGACTCATAATCTACCTTAAACATCAAGAATCACACAAGAGCATTCATGGCACAACCCTAAATTTTTAACAATTTTGCAAATTGATCCTCGGGCTAGCTAGATTAAGCTACAACTACTTCAAAAACAATGAAGTCAGTAAAAACAGGTCAAAATTACATATCATGCAATTGAAAATAATCTTGGCCAAACCCTAGCTAACTCCAATGGTGATTTTCAGTTTTGAAATGAAGAAAAGAAGAAGATGACATCTTTTAGTCTTTAATTTACTTAATATTTTAACCTAATTGTCCAATTTACCAAAATAGCTTTTTAAAAATCATTACAATTTCATTAAAACCTTGCCATGAATATCCACAAACTATAAAAATGGTCTAATTACCCCCTAAGTCCATCCACTTTAAAATTTCATAGCCATTTGACAATTTTAACTAATAGAACTCTACTTTTGTAGTTTTTATGATTTAGGGCTTTTCACATAATTAATCATGCAAACATCAAAATTTCTTAACGAAATTTTAATAGGACCTTACTAACATCCATAGACATTAAAATAATAATTTACGCATCGAATTTGTGGTCCTAAAATCATTATTCCGATTTCACTGAAAACTAGTATTTACAACTCTCCCCTCTAAAGGAATTTTTGTCCCCGAAAATCTTACCAGAAAATAAGTTCGGGTATTGTACTTTCATAGCTTCTTCTGGTTCCAAGGTAGCTTCTATTCTGTGACATTGCCAGAGTAATTTCACTAAAGCTATATTTTTATTTCTAAATTCTTTAACTTCTCGAGCTAAAATTCTGATCGGTTTTTCACTGTACGTCATATCTAGTTGTACCTCAAGATCAACAGGTGAAATCATGTGTGAAGGATCTGGTCGATACCATTGTAACATCGATAAATGGAATACATTATGAATCTTTTCGAACTCTGACAGCTAAGCCAATTTGTAAGCTACTGGCCCAATTCTCTCAATGCTCTCATACAGCCCGAAAAATTACAGACTAAGCTTTCCTTTCCAGCTAAATTGAAGAACTTTCTTCTAAGGTGACACATTCGAAAATACTTTTTCGCCGACTTGAAATTTAATATCTTTCCTTTTTAAATTCGCGTAAGATTTTTGTTGATCCAAAGTTGCTTTCAAACTATCACGTATCACTTTAACCTTTTCTTCAATTTATCGAATCAAATCAATACTGAATAACTTTTTCTCACTGAGCTTAGTCTAGTATAACAAAGTTTGACACTTTCAACCATACAAAGCCTTGTACGGTGCCATTTTGATGCTCACTTGATAACTGTTGTTGTATACAAGTCAATCAATGGCAGGAATCTCTCCCAGTTACCTTTAAATTCTAAAACACAACATCGAAGCATATCTTCAAGTATCGGAATTACATCTAAAATGTAGTCGAGTACCTAGAGCTTCATATAACTTGCTCTAGAATTGAGATGTAAATTGTAGATCTCTATCAGAGATAATAGAAATTGGCGCACTGTGCAATCTAACAATCTCAGTAACATATAACTCTGCTAGTCTCTTTAGAGAATAATCCACACGTACAGGAATGAAATGTGTAGATTTTGTCAAATGATCTACAATGACCCACACAATATCTTTTTTTCTTAGAGATAAAGGTAATCTTGATACGAAATCCATCGTGACACGTTCCTATTTCCACTCTGGAATCATTACAAGTTGTAATAAACTGGAAGGTACTTGATACTCAACTTTAACTTGCTGACAAACCAAACATTTCAATACATAATCTGAAATCTCTCATTTCATACCTGGTCACTAATACAATTGTTTCAAATCAGCGTACATTTTATTGCTACCAGGATGAATCGACAAGCTACTACTGTGAGCTTCTTATAAAATTTTTTGAATGAGATCGTAATTTCTTGGAACACAAATTTTGCCTTTGAAGTACAAACCCTCATCATAACCAAGATGAAAATTTGAATTAGTTTTCCTTTCAATCTATTTATGTTTAGCGATGAAACATCATCATATTTTTTAGCTTTGCAAATCTATTGCAAAAACATCATTCTAGCTTTTAATTTTGCCAAAATTGATCCGTCATCAATCAACATCAATCGTGTGTTTAATGCTTGTAAGGCAAACAAGGATTTTCTACTCAATGCATCAGCAACAACATTAGCCTTCCCCGAATGATAGTCAATGATCAAGTTGTAATCTTTCAATAACTCGAGCCATTTGCACTGTCTCAAATTCAAATCTTTTTACGACATCAAATACCTCATGTTTTTATAATCTATGAAGATATGGCATTTTTTCCATACAAATGGTGTCACCAAATCTTCAATGCAAACACAATAGTTGTAAGCTCTAAATCGTGGGTCGGATAATTCTTTTCATGCGATTTCAACTGTTTAGAAGCATACGCTATTACTTTGCCTTCTTACATCAAAACACAGCCTAAACCATTCAATTAAGCATCATTGTAAATCACAAATTCTTTACCAGACTCTGGCTGAACCAACATAAGTGCCTCGGGTAACAAAGCTTTCAACTAAATAAAACTTTGCTGACATTTCTCGGATCATTCAAATTTAACATCTTTTTGCAAGAATCTCGTCAACGGTGTAGCAATCATCGAGAATTCCTTGATGAACCTTTTATAATATCCACGTAAACCCATAAAACTTCTAACTTCAGATACATCTCTCAGAGGTTTCCAATCTATCACAACTGAAATTTTGCTCGGACGAACTCTAATACCATCTACCATACCACATGTCCCAAAAATCTGACTTCTTAGAGCCAGAACTCACATTTGCTAAACTTAGTGAATAGTTTTTTTCGCGTAAAGTTTACAAAACAATTCTCAAATGTTGGGCATGCACTGTCCCATCTCGTGAATAGATTAGAATATCATCAATGAATACAACAAAAAATCTATCTAAATACGGTCTGAATATTATCTTCATCAAGTCCATAAATACAGCAGGTGCATTACTCAGACCAAATGGTATCACAAGAAACTCATAATGTTTGTACCTGGTTCTGAACGCAGTTTTCGGCACATCTAAGTCTTTAACATGTAACTAATAATAACAAGAACGAAGATCGATCTTTGAGAATACCGTTGCACCTTTCAACTTGTCAAACAGATCATCAATACATGTCAATGGATACTTGTTCTTGATAGTGACTTTGTTCAGCTGTCAATAATTGATAAATAGCCACATGGATCCGTATTTTTTCTTAACAAATAAAATAGGAGCACCCCAAGGAGAAAAGTTGGGTCGAGCAAAACCTCTATTTGTCAACTCTTACAATTATGCTTTCAACTCTTTTAATTCAGTTGGTGCCATTTGGAACGATGGAAATGTTAAGGGATCCCTCAGTTTGATTCATATTCCGAGCAAAAACTTTATTTCTTAAAAGGATTTAATCCTTTACCTCTCAACGAAAGATTTGAGGAAGAATATACATTCTCATGATTTGGATCCAAGGGCCAATTAAATTAGATATAATTTTTTAATTATATTCTAACAAAAAATTGAAAAATTGGATTATGAAATTACGAAACATAATTTTTTTTTCAATTGGATCAATACTTCCAATTGAATAAGTATGAGGAAGTGTACACAATCGCAACAAGTAATAAAATGACAAGTAAATGTTGAGTTATCGTACCAACAAGGATTGTGAAAAGAATTATTTTTAATGCAATTTTAAAAACACTTTGATGAAGAAAAGTATTTTGATTTGAAGAGGTGATTAAAAACTAGGATTTTAACTAAGTAAAATAAATAAAAATAAAATAAAAGTTCAAATGCATGATTTCAAAAGATGATTTTAATCAAGATGACATAATTGTGTTATATTAATTATATTTCTTAGATTAGAATTATTAAACTCATGTTCATGTTGTTACGAATAAATTCACGGCAACTTGGTAATTTGCTAACTTACGAACATACTTACCTACCGAAATCCATGTATCTCTTAACTATATCTCTACGTCAATTCAACCGATTAAACAAATTTTAATAAGTTAATGCACATACATACTTATGAAATTAAAATAATCTCTTGTACATAACTATATGTCAATTCAAACAATTAATTCAATCTCATAAGCACATAAAAGATTACGTGAGGTAACAATGTATTTCTACCTTGAAATAGTTTAATCACAATAATCTTGAAAGTTATGCAAGGCTAATGTATCGTTAGATACCGTTGCTAATTTAACCCTCAGCTACCTTAGATGATTAAACATGCACAGATTAAGTATCGTGCCACTTGATTACAATTTCGGTCAGATTAAATAAATTAATTCATTAGTTACCTTACAATTGTAATGCACAAATAACCTAGTCATGGTTTTACTTAATCAAACATCTTACAGAGGCCCATAACAACACACACAATTTTAATAAATTAAGTAGACAAAATGCAATCAATCTAACACGAATTAAATGTAACCCATATTAATTAAATTAAACATATAAAAATCACAAATATTCATAGGCATGTTCATAACAACAAAAATAAAATTAAAAAGGATAAGGAACAAGAATCAAATCCAATGTTTCTCCGAGGCTTGACTAGTTTGCTCCGCCCCTCCTTCTCCGTTTGTTCTTTTTGAATCGAGGCTTACACGAATACTTGAATGCTGCTCCAAATGGTGGTTGAATCATTCTTTTTCAAGAGATGAAATAGGCAAGGTAATGGGGAAGAAAATGAAGGACAATTGAAGGGAATGAAGAGAGAAAAGTGAAAAAATGAATGGGTTTGAGATGTGTTTGAAATGAGCAGCAAATGGGGTATTTATAGGTTGAGATGGCTGCTAAAATTAGCAAAAAATTAGCAGCCATAGTGTTCCCCCTGTGGCTGGCCACACATGTGGCAAGTTTGAAGGTTTCAAACTTGCTATTTTAAGGTAGGGGCAAATCTAGAAATGTATAAATAATAGTGGGGTTTGAATGCAATTTGAAGGAATCTTCAAGGGATATTTCGCAATAAAAATAATCAACCAAACAAGCTGATTGGGTCAGCATGTGGGACGGTTTTGGGCTACCCAGTGGTCGATTAGATCGGTTCACTCGGTTTAGCTCAACTAGACCACTTTTCATAATTAATTAAGAATAATTTATTTTGCCCAAATTAAATTGGATTAAAATTAAAATTACTTATATTATGAATTAATAGACATAATTTTGACCGTCTTAGGCTGAAAATTTAATTCACCTTGATGCTTCAAAATTGCTTCCCGATTTTACGCTTCTAGTAGTAACTGTCGAGCTATTTTTCGCCCTTTGTGCAAATCTGTCGAAAATGATCAAAATTAATCAAAATTTGACATAAAATTAATTAAAATTAAACATGTTCATAATTTGAGTTCAATTTCATTATTTTATCATTATTATTTAGTTTTGAACAAGAATTTTACCGAAACTGCATGAATTTGAGTTAAAAAAAATAGGAAAAAGTGTATATATTTTTGTGTCTCCACACCCCCAAACTTAATTCATTTCTCGTCTCGAGTAGTGCACAAATTTGAAAAGAATTTCTCGGAAACACCTTTGAAAAATTCCTTCAGAACAACATTCTTCCCAAAATTATGAATTTGGTATACTTATGCTCAAGAACAAAAATTTTGAGATTTACGCTACTTAAGTATGCATATCATTCAAATTAATCGCAATTATTCTTACGATAGCAAAAAGAGACTAAATTCTTCCTAATAAAGACATGTTAAATCCCTACCAATTTGATTTTATTCCCTTATTCAAGATTAAGCTGCAATCATTAAGTTTAACTTATGCCTTCATATGTTGAACATAGCAATTTCTCTCCACTAATGTAGGTAGCATAGAAACTTGAATCAATAGGTCCTTAAAAATGTTGTAAAGTGGCTAGGCTAGGGGTAGGTAAAAGATAGATAAATTTAGGCTAAAAACCCTAGACTCAGCTTCAATCGCACCTTTGGAATAATTACCTTCAATACAGCAACATACTTTGCTTTCACATACTCTTTTGTACATCTATTTTCTTTCAAGTACATCTATGATGAATAGTACTGAATCTAGTGTTTGGGACAATTTAAAGATAATTAAGAGAAAAGTGATGGCTAAATATTGCAAAGGTTCAAATAAAATTTGGCCATATAATCTCAAAGTTGGGTTTTAGGGGATAACAATTCATCATGGTTGGCTTGAAAGGCTCCAATAGTCCAAGCAAAAGTTGCCTAAACCATTTTTAACATTCCATGCTTCCTAGGATTTTGCCTCATGAAACTACTAAGTCAATTCTAGAGACTTAAACTTTCATGCATGCCTAACTTTCCTAAGCAACTAAAAATTTTATAGTATGATTTGCATGCTTTATTAAAAATACAATTATGTCATTATTAAGCTAACATAACAATTATTGAAATAATCAAACTTTATTTATACTAAAGTTTAGCATACTTAACAAAATTTCAAACTTTTGAACAAAAATATCCGAATCATAATTAAAAGAAAAAATTATTTTGAGTGGAAATAATTTCAATTTTTCGGTCCCCCTTACTTAAGATGAACAATGTCCTCATTGTTAAAAGTGAATATATACTATACACCAGGTAGGATTCTAGAAAAGAGGAGGTGAGTCAATTTGACTAATTAAGTACCAAGCTCTCTCTAGATCCAATCTTAGACATGTATATATCTATTGCCACACTTTGTACTTTGCAACTTGTTCATTTTTATTTATGATTTCCACCTCTTGTTCTATTATGCAAAAATAAAAATTTCTAATAAAAACCTAATCCTATTGAATAACCTAAGAACGAAAGTAAAATAAGATCAAGATCCTCCATTTATATTTATTTGTAGATCCCTCCAAATTCGACTCATATTTTGCTCCATCGTCTTTGTTTTTGCATGAATTGATTTGCTTCCTCTTCGATAGTGGACTCCATGGTTCAAATATGAAATCTGGAAACTCAGGCACAAAAATAAACGGGTCATTGTATATTTTCGTAAGAGTGCTTCTCATTAAGTCATCCTGTATTTTTTAATATCTCTAGTAAGCTTGCTGCTGCCAGTGCATATGTTGCATGATGTCCATCAATTTTGACAGCTCATCTCGAAGATCTGGGCGAGGCGATTGAGTCCTAAACACTGAAGTTGCAACGTTAGGTTCGATTACTGGTTCCATTGGTTTTGCCTTACTAAGGATTTCAGCTTACTACATTGGTTCGATCTCTGTGGGATCTTCTTCTTCTTCTTCAGGATCCTCGCTCTCTTTAACTTGTTGCTGTAGAACAGAGTCTCTGGCTATTCAGTAGAGGTCCCAATCTATGATTGTGCCCTGGCTATAATCTGTCTTCTTTACTTTTGCAAGAATTTTATCTTTCAAGCTCAAAATTGTTATCGTAAAAGGAAAGTAAGTTGGGCCAGAATGTCTAGCGGCACAATTCTGCATTTCTCTCAGGATGATTTTTCCCGCATAATTGATCTTTCCTATTAAAATCGAGTATAATAAGACCATTCGCTCTAATGAAATTGTAGTCCCATGTGAAATAGGCATAAGGCTAAATCAAATGAAATAGAAGCATACCTTCGCTAGTGGTGTCAAATATTCTATGCGACAAGTGTGAATTCCTTAATTTGACACTGTCCCCTTAGAACCTGGAAGTGTAAGTTTCTTAAGAATTTCTTGTAGATTTTCAAACTCAATATTGCTCATCAAGGAAGAATATCCGTCTTCTTCGAAATCAGGCAATTCAAAGAATTCATTAATAGCGTTTGTGGTTATTGGTACCTTGATTCCACGAATAGAAACTTTTGTCAATTCCCTTGAGGTCAAATTCACATATAATTCACGAACTAACTTCTCATTTGCAGTAGGTCTTTTCTCATAAAATAAATCCCAATTGAGAGCTTCAACAATTGGTCAAATGCACACCATGAAATCAATATAGTTGCTTTCTTTTAGCGTAAAGCCTTTTTCTGAGTGCATCTGTTGATTCTTGAAAACGCTTTCGTATCTCGCTTTGGCTTCTTCACAGTGGAATTTGTTTTGTGATTCGTTAATTTGAGTAGAGGCACGAGTTTTCTTGCGAGGCATGATTAACCTAAACATAAGATGTAAACAAATATTTTTTTCAAAAATATAATTAGTATAAAATATTAATAATTCAATAAATTGAAAAAAATAATTAAATAAAATTAAAATTTAAAAGAAAAATTTATCTTACTACCTTTTTATAAAAATTAAGAACTCAAAGGAAATAAATATAAAGCAAAAGGGTTTGGTTTGGTGTGGTGCGATAGGCAAGGGTGTTGGTGCAAATAGCAAGGCGTAGTGTGAGCATATGTGTAGACAGCAGGCAGCACTGTCGAGCGAACAACAAGGCTGGTGTGTTGGCGCACGCGAGTGGGTGCATGAGAGTAGGTCTGGCGCAAGTAGTAGTAGCGGCGTGAGCTGCTGGTGCGTGTGTGGGTTGCTGGCTGAATAGGGCTACTACTAGGTGTGAGGGTGTCGTGTGGAGCTAGGCAATGTTACATGTAGAGAGTTTGACACTAGGTGATTCGATACTTGGTGGGTTTTGGATGCTAGGATTGATGGAGGGATGAGTGAAAAATATAGGAAAGGTGGGTGAAATTTACAGTGAAGGGAGTATGAGTTCAATTAGAATTCTCAGAACAAATTAATAATTAAGATATTTATTAAAAATAAATATTTATTAAATAAAATATGATCAAATTTAAACTAACCCTAATTTTATGTAAAGTTGATAATGATTAATATATATTATAATATATATAATTATAAATTAATGATTATCATCTTATTAAATTAAATTAAAAACATTTATTCTAGATGCCTTTTGAAAATATTTACAAAAAAATGACATCTAATTTTTAATATTTACAAAAAGAATAACCAAATTTTGAAAATAATTCAATTAACTACCTAGACTTAAAGAAAATTTGAAATTGAGTTCCAATTAAAACTTAGATCAAAATTGACCCTTTTATTTGAAACACTAAAAATTTATTTTGCAATTTAGGGAATAATTTTTCAGAACATTATGTGAAAATCAATTCTTAAGAAAGATTGGAGGGGTCACAAGTGGTCCCGCTTAAGTTCTAATCTCCTAGATATAATTTATTTAAACATAATAATCCCAAAAATATGCCTTAAATCATTTATTTAAAAAGAAAAACAAGAAAAATTAAATATCTAATAAAATGAATGAGATTTGATCCCGTTCAATTTTATCTCCCCAGTAATGTTTTAAGCGCTGAGCATTGACTCGAAAATTACCTCCCTTATTTTGAAGTTCGACAACTCCGTATGGATAAACTTAGTGAATCATAAATGGACTGGACCAATGTGATTTTAACTTACCTGGAAAGAACTTTAATCTGAAATTGAATAACAAGACTTGCTGACCTGCTTCAAATTCTTGAACTCGAATGTGCTTGTCAGGCCATCTCTTCAGTCTTTCCTTAAGTAATTTGGCATTCTCGTATGAGAACATTCAGAATTCTTCTAACTCATTAAGTTGGAGCATCATTTTCTCTTTAGCAAGCTTAAGATCCAAGTTGAGTTGTTGGAGAGCGTAGAAAGCTTTGTGCTCCAACTGCAAGGGCAGATGACAAGCTTTCCCATAGACCAACCTATAGGGTGACATCCCTAAAGGTGTCTTGTATGTTGTCCTACAAAAACTTCATGACAACCTTAGCATCGCTTATCAGATATGTCCCGGTCTCAACCCATTTAGACACGTAGTATACTGCTACCAAAATGTACTTATGACCAAAAGATGAAGGGAAAGGATCGAGAAAGTTAATACCCTAAACATCAAATAACTCTACCGCAATGATGTTTGTCCAGGGCATCTCATTTCTATTGGTTACATTTCCAACCCTTTAACATCGATCACAACTCTTTACATAAGCATACGCATATTTGAATAGTGTTGGCCAAAAGGATCTGGCTTGCAATACTTTGGCTGTAGTGCGTGTACCTCTGAAGTGTCCCCCACTCAGAGTTGAGTGGCAATTATATAGGATCTTATGTACTTTATCTTCTGCCATGCATCTCCTAATCTTTTGATCTGTACACTTTTTAAACAAGTATGGTTCTTTCTAGAAATAACACTTCACATCATGAAGAAACTTTTTCTTTTGATGATACGTCTAATCAATCAGCATCAAACCACAAGCTAAATAGTTAACAATATCAGCAAACCAAGGGGAATTATGGACATGATTTACCTTCAGTATGTGTTCATCTGGAAATGTCTCCTAAATGGGTATAAGTGGAGAATTCCCTTCTTGCGGCTCCAATCTGGACAAGTGGTCTACTACATTGTTTTCTACTCCCTTTCGATCTTGAATTTCTAGATCGAACTCTTGATGTAGAAGTACCTATCATATTAATCTCAACTTAGCATCTTTCTTGGCAAGTAAATATTTAATTACTGAATGGTCCGTATAGATAGTCACTTTGGTACCTACAAGATAGGATTGAAACTTGTCAAAAGTAAACACAATAGCAAGTAACTCTTTCTCTGTTACTGTATAATTTAGTTGAGCTCCTGTCAGAGTTCGACTTGCGTAGTAGATGGGATGAAGAACTTTGTTCCTTCGCTGGCCCATGACAGCTCCCATCGCGAAGTCACTTGCATCACACATCAATTCAAATGGCAAATCCCAGTATGGTGTGATGATTATGGGTGCTGAAACTAATCGACTCTTCAAATCTTTGAAAACTCTTAAGCACTCCTCATCAAATTTGAATGTCTTGTCCTTCTCCAATAATTTACATAAGGGTTTAGCAATTTTGGAGAAGTCCTTGATAAATCTTTGATAGAAACTAACTTGGGCCAAAAAGCTCCTAACACTCTTTATAGATGTTAGAGGTGGGAGTTTCTCAATAACGTCTACATTTACTTTATCTACGTCAATTTCATGTCTCATTATTCGATGCCCGAGAGCAATACCTTTACGTATCATGAAATGACACTTTTCCTAGTTGAGTACGAGGTTTGTTTCTTTGCATCGCCTTAGTACCTTGGTTAGATTGGCTAGGAAATCATCATATGTATCTCTGAATACTGAAAAATCATCCATAAAGACTTCCTAGTATTTCTCAACCATATTAGTAAAAATAGACATCATACATCTTTGAAATGTAGCAGGTGCATTACATAAACCAAATAGCATGCGCCAAAATGCAAATGTACTATACGGGTAGGTGAATGTTGTCTTGTGTTAATCTTTCGGTGCTATTGTAATCTGATTATACCCCGAGTATCCATTGAGAAAATAGTAGTAGTCTCGCCTCACGATTCTATCCAGCATTTGGTCCAAAAATAGCAAAAGAAAGTGACCTTTCCTAGTCCCCTTGTTCAACTACTGGTAATTGATGCAAATTCTCC
Organism: Gossypium hirsutum; assembly: GCF_007990345.1. NCBI lineage: Eukaryota > Viridiplantae > Streptophyta > Magnoliopsida > Malvales > Malvaceae > Gossypium > Gossypium hirsutum. The sequence continues at coordinate 33,500,529 of NC_053442.1, forward strand.
ATCTCGTAACCATTCTAGTCATTATCAACTCATTATTCTCATTTTCAATGACAGCAATACTTCATTTCTTTGGCACGCACTGGATCGGACTTACCCACGAACTGTCCGAGATGGGGTAGATTATACCCGCATCTAACCACTTAATGATTTCTTTCTTTACCACATCCTTCATGATGAGGTTTAGTCTTCGTTGTCCATCAATCGTCCCTTTTTCACCATCTTCTAGGATGATCTTGTGCATGCATACAGGTAGAATAATGCCACGAATATTGGCTATGGTCCATCCAATAGCCTTTTTGAATTGCTTCAATACTAAGATGAGTTTCTCTTATTGCTCAACGGTTAATTCTAATGAAACAATCACAAGCAAAGTAGAAGCGTTACCTAAATAAACATATTTTAAATGTGAGGGAAGTACCTTCAGTTCTAATTTAAGTGGCTCCTCGATTGACACTTTTGGTTGGGAATAATCCGTATTCTCTAACTCTAAAGATTCAAAGCGAGATTGTAGATTAAATCCTCTTTGATTAGCTTCTAGGAAAGGTAAGTATTCATCATTCTCTTCATCATTTGGAGGGTTTAATGTCAAATTTTGTTCCAATGGGTCCTCAACATAGTTGAGTTCCTTTTCCATGATTAATTCCTCTAAATCAGACACTATAGAACAATCATCAATTTTGTCAGGAAATCACATAGACTTAAAAACATTAAATGTTACTTGATCGTCCTGAACACGCATAGTAAGTTCATTTTTCTGCACATCAATAAGGGTCCTTCCAGTTTCTAGGAAAGGCCATCCTAGGATGATTGACATTTCTTTTTCTGCTTCAAATTCTAGAATAACAAAGTCAGTAGGAAAAATAAATTTGTCTACATGTACCAATACGTCCTCAATTTTTCCCTCTGGTTGTGCTAAGGATCAATCTACTAATTGAAGTGTAACCGTAGTAGGTCTAACTTCACCTATCCCCAACATCCTAAATATTGACATAGGTATCAAGTTGATACTCGCACCCAAATCACATAGTGTCTTACCATAATATGTTGCTCCAATGTTGCAAGCTTTGGTAAAACATCCAGGATCTTTCAACTTTGGGGGTAGTTTGTCTTGAAGATATGCAATGCATTCCTTTTGTCAGGGCTACTGTCTCAAATTCTCCAAGTCTTCATTTTTTTTACAGGATATCCTTCAGAATTTGACATAGTTCGACATTTGTTCAAGTGCTTAAACCAACAGGATGTTGATATGAAGTTGCTTGAGTACATCTAGGAACTTCTTGAATTAAACTTCCTACTTCTACTTCTAAAGTCTTTCAGGGTAGGGTGGTGGAGGCTTCTTTACTGGAACTAGTTGATTCGTCTTTTGTGGCAATTCTGTATCTAATGAAGTTGTTAGTTTATCAGAATAGATTGGTTTAGAAATTGCCTTATCGGGTTTTGCAGATTCAGGTTCCAGTGAAACTGAAATTTCAACACTCGGTTGAACTTCCTTTGATCTTGAGGTTCAGCTAGCTCCTTTTCAACTTTGACTATGTTGGGCTCTATTGTCTTTCCTCTCCTCAATGTCAATGCTTTACAATACTCCTTCCATGGATTCCTAAAATTCTCTGTATCACTAGGTAAAGCACCTTGTGGTCGGTTCCTAAGTTTAGTTGCAAGCTAGCCCATTTGGTTTTCCAGGTTTTTTAATGTAGTTGCTTGGCTTTGGATTAAGACATCATTCTTGGCTATGTATGCCTTCAACAAGTTTTCTAGACCATTGGATGGTTCAACTTAAGGTTGTTTCTAAACTTTTTGGGTAAAAATAGGTGGTTCGGTCGGTCTAGGTTGGGCGTATATGTTACTGGGTCCAGCACCTTGGTTACTCTAGGAGAAATTAGGGTGGTTTTGCCACGATGAGTTATAGGAATTGGATTGAAATCCTTGCCTTCCTTAGTTTTGGTTCTGGTTACCCATGTAATAAATGGATTTTGGGTTCGACAAACACTCTTCAAACAGATGTCCTTCCCTACAATAGACAAATGCTACATTTCCAAATTGATTCAGTGGCTGTGCTACAAAACTATTAAACCCATTAGCGGTAAATTTTTTAAGCATCAAGGAAATTAAGGATACCTAAGATACGAGTGAAGTGAGAGCGTCTACTTCATGTATTCCAGTGACTCGTCTTCCTGACAATGCTCAATTGGTTGGCCATTAATAATTGTTACTGGCAATCCTATCGATGTTTTCATAAGCCTCATTGTAAGACTTAGAAAGGAGAGCACCATTAGCAGAAGTGTCCACTACCATCCTCGTGTGAGCATTAAGACCATTATAAAACGTCTCAAGTTGGATGCAATGTGGGATTATGTGATGAGGGCACTTCCGTAATAATTCTTTATACCTTTCCCATGCCTCATGCAAGGAGACTATTATAAGTAGTGATCTCATTCCTTAACTTAGCATTTTTGCTAGGCAAAAAATACTTCATGAGGAATCTTTTTCCTAACTCTTGCCATGTGGAAATTGAATTTGGTGGCAATGAGTTCAACCAGGCTGGAGCTCTGTCCTTTAGTGAATATGGGAATAGCTTCAATCGTAGTGCATCTTCAGGTATTCTGGCTAACTTGAAAGAATCGTTTACCTCCATGAACAGTCTTAAGTGAAGATGAGGATCTTCGGTAAGCATTCCACTGAATTGGCCCACTGTCTGAAGCATCTGGAACATGACTGGCTTCAGCTTGAACTGTTGTGCCTTGATTTTGGGTCTCTTAATACCTAGATTAAGATCTTGAAACACTGGCATGGCATACTGTCTTAGAGCTCTATCCCTGTCATTAGCAATAAGGATAGGATTTTGAGTAGGGTTTGCTCCGTTTCCTTGATTCGAATTTTTGAAGTTCATCTCTTTGGTCCTTTTCTGACTTGCTTGTCTTCTTCGCTGTCAAAAAGTTCTTTCTATCTTAGGGTCTACAGGGAGTAAATCGATAATTCGGTTAATACTCATAAACACTTGAAATTAACATAGAAAAATTAATCAAGATAAATTTGATCAGAAAAATAAATTAAAATGAAAAATTAACAAATTCACAAATAATGACTTTTTAAACCAGTCCCCGGAAACGGCGCCAAAAACATGGAATGATGGAAATGTGTAAGTGTACACAATCGCAAGAAGTAATAAAGTGACAAGTAAATGTCGAGTTATCGTACCCACTGGGACTGTGAAAAGAATTTTTTTTGAATGCAATTTTAAAAACACTTTGGTGAAGAAAAGTATTTTGATTTGAAGAGGTGATTAAAAACTAGGATTTTAACTAAGTAAAATAAATAAAGAGAAAATATAGTGGTTTTGACATATATGCTTTAACGGACTTCCATGTTTACTGTCCTAGCGAACTTCATTTTTCCATAAGGACGAATCGGTCCTCTACTGGATCATGCCATGGATAGTCCTGCACTTTCGACTCGAAAAAGTCAGTAGACCATTAGAACGACGGAAATGTGCAAGTGTACACAATCACAACAAGTAATAAAGTGACAAGTAAATGTCGAGTTATCGTACCCATAGGGACTTGAAAAGAATTATTTATGAATGCAATTAAAAACACTTTGGTGAAGAAAAATATTTTGATTTGAGGAGGTGATTAAAAACTATGATTTTAAACTAAGTAAAATAAATAAAGAGAAAATAAAAGTTCCAATACACGATTCCAAAAGATGATTTTAATCAATATGACATAATTGTGTTAGATTAATTACATTTCTTAACTTAGAATTATTATACTCATGTTCATGTTGTTACGAATAAATTCATGGCAACTCGGTAATTTGCTAACTTATGAACATACTTACCTACCAAAATCCATTTATCTCTTAACTATATATCTTCGTCAATTTGATCAATTAAACAAATTTTAATAAGCAAATGTGTTAATTCACATACACACTTATGAAATTAAAATAATCTCTTGTACATATCTCTATGCCAATTCAAACAATTAATTCAATCTCATAAGCACATAAAAGCTTATGTGAGGTAACAATGTATTTCTACCTTGAAACAGTTTAATCACAATAATCTTGAAAGTTATGCAAGGCTAATGTATCGTTAGATACCATTGCTACTTTAACCCTCAGCTACCTTAGATGATTAAACATGCACAGATTAAGTATCATGTCAAATAATTACAATTTCAATCTATTTAAATAATTAATTCATTAGTTACCTTACAATTGTAATGCAAGAATAAGCTAGGCATGGTTTTACTTAATCAAACATCTTACTGAGGCCTATAACAGCACAAACAGAATTTTAATAAATTAAGTGGACAAAATGCAATCAACCTAACACAAATTAATTATAATCCATATTAATTAAATTAAACATATCAACATCACAAATATTCATAGGCATGTTCATAACAACAACAATAAAATTAAAAAGGATAAAGAACAAGAATCAAATCCAGGTTTCTCCGAGGCTTACCTAGTTTGCTCCGCTCCTCTTTCTCCGTTTATTCTTGTTGAACCAAGGCTTCCATTAACACTTGAGTTCTGCTCCAAATGGTGGTTGAATGACTCTTTTTCAATAGGTGGAATAGGCAAGGGAATGGGGAAGAAAATGAAGAACAATGGAAGGGAATGGAGAGAGAAAAATGATATAGAAATGAAGAAATGAATGAGTTTGAGATTTGTTTGAAATGAGGAGAAAAGAGGGCTATTTATAGGTTGAGATGGCTGCTAAAATTAGCAAAAATTAGCAGCCATAGAGTGCCCCCATGGCCGGCCACATATGTGGCAAGTTTGAAGGTTTCAAACTTGCAATTTTAAGGTAGGGGCAAATCTAGAATGACATAAATAATGGAGGGGTTTAAATGCAATTTGAAGGAGTCTTCAAGGGCTATTTTGTAAGCCAGATAATCAGTCAAACAAGATGATTAGGTCAGCATGTCGGACGATTTTGGGTTGCCCAGTGCTCGATTGGATTGGTTTTCTCAATTGAGCTCAACTGGGACCCTTTTCATAATTAATTAATAATAATTTATTTAACCAAAATTAAATTGGATTAGAATTAATGTTAATTATATTATGATTGAATGCACATAATTTTGATCGTCTTAGGCTAAAAAATTAATTTACCTTGATGCTTCAAAATTGGTTCTCGGTTTTGTGCTTCTAGTAGTGTTTGCTGAGCTATTTTCCACCTTTTGTGCAAAATTGTCAAAAATAATCAAAACTAATCAAAATTTGACATAAAATTAATTAAAATTCAACATGTTCATAATTTGAGTGCAATTTAATCATTTTATAATTATTATTTATTTTTGACAAGAATTTTACTAAAACTGCATGAATTTGAGTTAACAAAGGCATGAAAAAGTGTATATATTTTCGTGTTTCCACCATTCTATACGGAGCTATCGATATCAAAGATGTCCTTGATATTAACTTAATAGCAAAATCAACCTCTCTGATTGGTGGTAGCCATGATAATTTCTCTAGAAACATATCTGTATAATCAGATACAACTGGAACCGATTCTAACTTCAATTCTAAAACTCTTGAATAAAAAATTTAAGTGAGATACGCTTCACAGCCTTTTCTAACATATTATGCCAACATAGTCGAAATAATAGTAGATGCACTATCTAGTTTGTCTCATTCAATTTGAAGCTTTTCACCGTTCTAACATTATAACACAATATGCTTTAATCTACAGTTCACAACAGCATCACCCAGAGTTACATCAAACTCATCAATGGGTAGTAACATCAAATTAGCCGGAAAGTTGCAACCCCGAATCATCAAAGGACAATTTTTATAGACTTTATCAACTAACACATACTGACTGAGGGGGTTTGTTACTTTAACAACAAACTTAGTAGACTCGAAAGGTATTTTCTTATTTGATACTAAAGTCATGCATACATATGAATGTGTTGATCCCGAGTCAATCAAAGCATTAACATTAGTATCAAAGATAGAAAATGCACCAGTGATAACATCTGGTGCTGAAGCTTCCTCTCGAGCACAAATCGCATAGTTGTGAGGCACAAATCAAAGCAGATTCTTTCGTTCTACTACGACTATTACCCGTATATCCAGTGTTTCAAGTTGGTCTCCCTCTCATAGTTGTATTACTTGGTCGAGTAGTCTGAGCCTTTTCCTCATTTTACCTTTCTAGGCAATCTCTGAAATAATGGTCATACGAGCCACCTTTAAAACATGACTCGTCTTTCAATATACATTCACCGAAGTGTCATCTATTACATTGCTGACATTCGGGCTTGTTGTTTTTTACGCTGCGCACACTTACTACAGACGTAGCCTGAGGTTTCGAGCTCAAATGTTGTTTTCCTCCATCTTTCCCAGAATAACCTACTAAAGCTAACGAATGGCCATGATATTCTTTCGACTTCTTCGACGACAATGAGTATGACTTTTGCATAGCCCTTTTCCCGAGAAAAGCCTCAAAATTAGCTTTTCTCTTTGCTTTGCTAAGTTCCTTCGCTTTATGCACTCTGTCAACTAGAATTACAAATTCTTTCAACTCAAGGATCCTGACTAACAGCTAGATGTCTTCATTTAACCCATCTTCAAACTGAGTGCATATAGCAACCTCTGTCGGTATACATTCCCGGGCATACTTACCGAGTCGAACAAATTCCCTCTCATATTCTGGTACAAACATACGACTTTATTTCAACTCAAAGAATTCTTTACGTTTCTTGTCTAAAAATCTCTAGCTCTCATATTTCTTTTGAAATTTAGTCTAAAAGAATTCCCAGTTTACCTAATCTCTCGGTGCAACTGCAACCAAAGTGTTCCACCACTGATACGTTGAATCTTTCAACAATGAAACAACACATTCCAAGCATTCCATAGGAGTACATGATAATTCATTGAAAACTCTAACAGTGTTTTCTAACTAAAACTCCGCTTTCTCTGGATCATCTTTAGCTTTATCTCAGAACTCTTCAACCCCATGCTTTTAGATTTTATCAACTAGAGGCTTGCTCACTCATACTAGTTCCAAACCCTAAAGAACTATGGGGACCGGTTGGGGCACAGTGGGTGTGGAGGTTGTTGAGCCACTGGGTTTGTTCGCATGAACTAGAAAAACCATTCAGACATCATCTGGAAGAAGGCTTCCTTAGCCTTTCCTCCAAACCCTTAGATATAGGCCTACTACCACTAGACGCTACTCTGTGGATGGAGGCTTGCATGTTACTTTCAACTACATCAAAATAAGGTTGGTTGGATGACATGTTATCTACATGAAAACATAATTCAATTTGAGTTAGGAGTTATCACAGTATCACAGGTTATATAATGGCATGTATTTCTAGACTCATACATGCTACACTCAGTCTGAGAACTGACTAAACCATAGCTCTGATACCACTAAATGTAACACCCCTAAGTTATCTTCATCACTAGAATAGGGTTGCGAAGTATTACCGTACAAACAAAACATTAAAATATACATTTCATCCATTGATATAAAGATAACCTAAATCATCCATTCACATATCTATTGTCCCTAAATCAAGCCCTCGAGGCCCTATAAATACATTAGAAACAATTCGGGTCTACATTGGAAACAATTGGAAAGTTCAAGAAAAAGTTAGAACAATTTGACCATAGGGGTCCCATGGCCGTGTGCCTTACACGACTGAGACACACGCCCGTGTCTCAGGCCGTGCAACAATTGAATTAGGGACACACGACCGTGTCACACGCCCATGTGTCAGGTCGTGTAAGTGCCTGACTTGCATGCAATAGAACAAATAGGGGACACACGCTTGTGTCGCCAAGCCGTGTGTCACACACAGCTGAGTCACATGCCTGTGTCTTAGGCTATGTGGAAATGAATTTGCCTAAAATCAAGCCATTTTCAACACCAACTCATGCAACCACCTAAAGGCCTTTAGTACACATAATCAAGGCATCAAAGCATGACCGAAACCAACATGAAATGACCAATTCAATAGTCCAAGACCATTAAACCAATATTCCATACAAGGCACCTCAAAAGCATTCATCCACAACTTACCTAAATATTCAATTATTTGATCACATTTTCATCAACACACATAAATAAACTTCTAACAAATCATGCCACAAATATGACCATTAACAATTCATCACAGACATACTATTTGTGCCATACCATTCATGCATCACAAATACCCAAAATGACATAGTTTGGCAAACATCAAAAGGTACCACATTCAAACAACTTATACATGTCATAATCATCAACTAACATTCAACTAAATCCCAATACAAGCCCACCTATACATGCCATTATAACCTTTGCCAAAACCTCAAAAACTACAGATATTTATGCTGGATAACGTAGGAAAGAAACCTACGTAAGCACATAATGTTTAGTAAGTTCGTAGAACATGAAACATAACTTACCATTTCATTATAAAACATTAAAAATAAGCATAATGTAATCCAAACACAAGCTTGGCAGAAGCCTAAGCATTATAATCAATACATAAGTTAGTGCATTTAAACATAATTCAATTGAATTAAACATAATGTCAGTTATTTCCATATGAACATACATCATTTGATCCCTTATTCATTTTCATTAACATAACCATATTGCCTTTTGAGAGCTTACCATTTCAATCCTTTTCATTGCCCATTGAGCCATTTAGAATATCATTGGATAGTCGTGAAAGCTCACATGAAGTGTGCTTAAACATATAACCGTAACCTTTCCTTTACATCGTTGGTCACACAAGTTGTGAAATGGGCCAACTCACACGAGTTGTGGGTTAGAATGTAAGCTACATGATTCTACTCACACAAGCTGTGGAGTATCTACAACAAACGCAGGACCTTAGCCATCAGTAGGACATTTAAGACCAGCACCCGAAATATGAAATCCATAATGACGTGTCATTTTTATCCTATGAATTTCTAGGGTTCAACTGGGACTCGATAATCGTCATGGCATTATCTTGAATGTACATTATCCAATAACATTATATATTCATAATAACACACAATTCAATAACATGAATGCAATAATTTGCACATACGAACTTACCTCGACAACAACGGCGTAAAAACGAGATTGACTAATTCAAAGCTTTAGCTTTTCCCCGATCTAGATCCGTATGTGGACTATCTTGATCTAAATAGAAAAAATTAATCCATTTAATAACCCTAGCATTCAATTTAGTCCATATTTCATATTTTTTATCATTACTATTTTGCCCCTAACATTTTAACTTTTCATAATTTAGTCCTTAACCTCATAAATTTAAATCTAATCATTTTCATCCTCCATTCAAGTTAGCCAATTTCATTAGGGACCTATATAAACTCATACAAACCATCATTTCATAAATTAAACATGAAATTTTACCTTTTTTACAAATAAGTCCCTAAATACAATTTTCATCAAAAATCACTTTACAAAAGTTATTTATTTATCAACAAGGACTTATAATCTACCCTTAAACATCGAGAATCACATAGGACCATACATGGCAGAACCCTTAATCTTTAAAAATTTTGCAAATTGATCCCCGAGCTCGCTAGATTAAGCTACAACTTCAAAAACATAGAAATCATTAAAAATAGGGAAAAATTACATACCATGCAATTAAAAATAAGCTTGGCCAAACCCTAGCTAACTCCAATGGTGATTTTTTGTTTTGAAATGAAGAAAACGAGAAGATGACATGTTCTAGTCTTTAACTTAACATTTAAACTTAATTATCCATTTATCAAAATACCCTTTTAAAATCATTAAAATTTCATTAAAACATTGCCATGAATATCCACTAATTATAGAAATGGTCTAATTACCATCTAAGTCTATCTAATTTAAAATTTCATAGCCATATGACAGCTTTAACTAATAGAACTCTACTTTTGTACTTTTTACGATTTAGTCCTTTTCACATAATTAATCATGCAAAAATTAAAATTTCTTAAAAAAATTTTAATACGATCTTACTAACATCTCTTAGACATTAAAATAATAATAAAATAATAATTTACTCATCAGATTTGTGGTCTCAAAAACAATATTCCAATTTCACTAAAAACAGGTTATTGTAGACATGGTGGTGTCATTATCTATGTGCTCCTCTTCTGCTTCTTCTTCACCCTAGACAGTTAATTATTGTAGATGCTCATGGAGTGTAATAGAGGCATTCATCTATTGGAAAAATCATGGTTTGAAAATGATTTTCTTGCACAGTGAAAATTTTAAAATTTGAAAATAGACCTAGTTTGTGATATTTATAGTAATAAACCTTAACTGAATTCATACCTGTGTTTTCGGCTTAGTGGACGTTCATTGTTCCCAAATTTCAACCAAATGGTCTTCTCCGCTATCTTGTAGCACGAATTGCTTCGAGGTGGGCTCGAACCAATTGAATTGAAATACAAAACTAGAAAAAGTTCTCTCTTTTTGTGGTGAAAACGAAAATTCTCCCTTAATAATAAAAATTGGTAGAATTGTTATTCCGGAAAAAAATATGTAATTTTTGAGAATAAATTCTCTTTATTTTTTGGCAGAATAACAATCTCTCACAGTTGTGTCAATAGCTCTACCAGTGCCATCTATTTATAGAAAGAGAAGATAGAACCTTTTGTTGAGTTTTAGTGGTTTTTTTCAAATAGAAAAACAACAGCCTACTTAGAATAGGACTAGGGTGGACGACACACCCTAATTTTCCTACTAGGTTGCCACCACATTCATGTCCATGAGGGCTTTTTGGGCTTCTCTCATATCGAGTCCAATTACGAGTACTTTCTAGGTCTTTTGACCCAGTACTTTGTAACGTGATCCAACCCGATTCACCTTTTCTATTTCTAAAAATAAATTTTAATATTTATATATAAAAAATTATCTCATCCAATTTTACCCCTAGAAAAATTTTGATGATTTTACCCCTGGTAAAATTTCGAGAAAATATGTTCAATATTTCACAACTCAAAATGTTCACTATGACTGAATGATTTATTTTCATTTTTGGGCTTCAAAATAGTCCAAAAACATAAACTCGTTCTTTTAATAAATTTTTAAGTAATCCATATAGGATTGGAAATGTCATTTCCATTTTCATTTTTTATTTCCAATTCCATTTTTGGAAATATACATTTATTTCCAAATGATACCATTTCTCCATTCTAGAGAAAAGTATAATCATTCCTGAATGTTTTCCATTCCTCTTTTCCTATTCATTTCAGTCACTTCTATTCAAACACACAATTCATTTCTAGTTTCAACGAGCTAGCGGAGGGACCAACTGAACATATGTAGTTGAGGCTCAAATGATTTATAATTAAGTTTAAGCTTTTAACCTATTAATTATAAATTCATTTAGTCACGAAGTCATTTGATAGCACTAGAAGAAACATAGGTTTTCCCTTTACTTATTGGTTAAATTGTTCCTATTTAGTTATCTTTAGCATACATTTTAGCATTTTTATTTTAGTAAATTGCTTTTTATAACTCAATGAATCATAGCCTATTTTATCCTTAATTTTGCTATCTTATTACATTAATGTCGCTACATGAGTTAATCCCAGATTGCATTCAGAATTGTTGCCGCACTTGACAGCTGTCTGTAATGTTGCTGCATGAGTTAATTCCAGATTACTTCCAGAATTTTCGTTGCACTTGATAGCTGTCTGGATAAGAACTAAAATTAAGTGAGCTGTCCAATCTGGTATAACCAACCTGTACATACAAGGATAGAATAATTTTGAGAAAAGGACACCTGTACTGTTGGAAGAGGACATAAAAGGTGGACGTAAGAAGAAAAAGAGAGCTTTCTTTTCTCCATCATCATCTTTATCATCCTACCTTAAAGCTTGCGGTCATGATAGCTTAAGTTTCTCATGGGTGAGCCAACATGAAAACTAGACGCAGACTAGCTCCTGACGAGGAGACCTAAGTCTGAGGCAAGAGGAAATAAAGAGATCCAGTCGAGTTGTCTAGGGATAGTATTCTCCGTTTGATTCATTCTTATTTCTTTCTAAATGCTAGTGATTAATCTTTAATTTCTGTTTGTATGGAAGTACACATGAATTATTGGTTAAATGTTATATTATTCAATCTTGCTTTTATTGTTTAATCTTGGGGTTTGAATTTTTTTAACACAAAAGTGTTATTGCAGTCACTGACACTGGAAAGTGCAGAAACAGTTTGAGCCAACAAGCATTACAACGAAAGTTTAGTGAGGATTAGAGGAATTTAGTGCACTTGTTCTTAATAGTTCCGTATTTCCATCATCGAAAGGTGAGGTTAATATGTACGTTTAAGTCTCAGATTAAACAGAGTAGTAACGTTAGGTAAGATATACATTGAATTTTATTGCCTCGACAATCACCTATACTTTTATACCTTGTGAGCACTTAGTATTCTGCTAAATATTCATGTTGGGGATCCCAGTTTGCCACTATCATATTTTATTTTATTACATTCAAGTTATTGCATCAACAACTATCCTAACAATTTATCTTGTTTATATCTAATTATTGCACCGACATTAATAGACAAAAGACTACCATCCCTGTAGGATCGATATCCGACAAACTCACATCTACCTACTATACTTGCATCGACAGTGTACGCTTGCACATTATTGCTGTGACGTTAAACAACCAATCAATTTTTTGGCACTGTTGTCGGGGATGGCGTTTGTTTGATGTTTACTTTTGTTTTTATGTGTTTTTGCACTTTATTTTCCTTATATAATATTTTAGTGTTCACTAACCGGTTTTTCTTTGTTGCTATTTCTTTAACTTCATTATAGGTGTTTTATGACCTGAAGAAATTTTGATTTTCTTGCCAATTTTGATCTAGAAATTGAAAGGACCATTTGGAATAGTCTTCGAGAGCAAAGAAATATGGCTCTACAAGGGAACAATGCAGCCATACCCTTAATGCAACAGAAAAATGTTAATAATCCATTGTTGCCGCAAGATGCTTGCATACAAAGTAAGACTATACGAGACTTTATGGTACTTGTCTTGGATGATTTACAACTAGGAGTTGTTAGGCCAGCAATCCAAGCTGGGAACTTTGAAGTCAAGCCAGTAATGTTTCAAATGCTAAATTCTAATGGACAATATGATGGACTGCCACATAAAGATGTGCAGAAACATCTTAAATCCTTTTTATTGATCTGTGCTTCCTTTAGTCAACAAGGCATTCTTGATGATGCCTTGAAGATGCAATTATTTCCTTATTCCTTACAGGGAAGAGCCCGTACTTGTTTTTTGGACTACTTGTCAGATCAATTACATCTTGGGATGCACTAGCTACACAGTTTGTTTTGCGATTTAACCCACCGATAATGAATGCTCATCTTCAAAATGATATTACTGCTTATCATCAGCTGGATGATGAAAATCTTCACACCACATGGGAACATTATAAAACTTTACTTCGATGTTGTCTCATGGACCCCATTCAACCAAAAATACAAATTGATATTTTTTATAATGGGTTCAATTCACATACAAGGAAACTTGTCAACGCATTAGCCAATGGACCTCTTCTGGATTGTACTTATAATAATGCTGTGAGAATTCTTGAAAGAATTGCTTAGAATGATTATGAATATGCTATCTCCAGAGCTGCACAAGCAAAAACTACTCTAGGAGTTATTGAATTGGATGAAATAATCAAACTAAGTGTTCAAGTTTCTTCTCTCACAAACATGATAAAAAAATATGCAATGGACGAGTGGCATTGCACTTATACAAGTCACTCAGCAAGTTGATGTTCCTACTTTCTCTTGTGAGAATTCTAATGACAACCATAGCTATGAAGATTGTCCACAACATGCAAAGAATGCTTGTTATATTAGTAACATCTGTAACAATTCTTATGGTAATTCTTACAACAACTCTGCACGCAACCAACCATTTTCGGTAAATCAGAATGCTGGACAAAATGTTGTGATATTCAAATTTGAGAATACATCTACTCAAGGCAATTATAATCCCAGACAAAGGAATTACAATCAACAGCAGTAGAACTACAATTAGCACACTCAGATGCATCTACAGCAAGGCCAGCCATATCTACACCAAAATCCGACGCCGCCACAACACTCTTCAACACCAAATCAACATGTTCAAGGACATTAATAGCAACCGTACACTCAAGTTTCTACTTGACCCATTAGCAACTCTTGAGGCATTAATCCGGGAGCATATTACTCGCGTGGAAGCTATCGTACAAGGTAATTCATCTTCCATTTGAGCATTGGAAGCACAATTAGGGCAACTTGCTTCAAATCTGAATATTCAATCACCAGGTTCATTACCTAGTGACATGGAAAATCCTAGTCTGAGGGGGAAAGAACATTGTAAGGTTATCACTCTTAGGAATGGTAAACAAACTAGTGAACCAATTATCGACTCTAGTGTAGCACCTCAAGATACGGAAGGAGTGATCACTAGTAAGAAGGTTGAATCTGAAGAATTTTTTGATGCACAAGACAAAGAAGTTCCACATATTGTCACTCATATGCCTAATGTATGACCTTCGAAATTGTCAACGCAATCAAAGGTGTCAGCGTAAATGGATATATCTCTACCTTTACCCTTTTCACAAAGATTCAAGAAGAATGAGCATGACAGCAGTATCAACAGTTCCTAGACACACTGAACCAACTGTAGATCAACAGTCCTTTGGTGGACGCTTTGGTACAAATTATGACTTATGGGAAATTTATGAAAGACCTCTTATCCAAGAAGAAAAAGCTCACTAATATTGAAACTATTGCACTCACACAAGACTGTAGTGCAATTTTGACAAACAAGTTGTCCCCTAAATTGAAAGATCCTAGGAGCTTTACCATCTCATGTTCAATTGGCAATCATTATTTGGGTAAGGCTTTATGTGACTTGGGAGCTACCATTAACCTAATGCCACTATCTACTTTCAGAAAGTTAGGAACTAGTCACATGAAATCTACTGTAGTGACATTACAACTAGCCGATCGATCATTGGCTCAACCTAAAGGGAAAATAAAAGACGTCTTATTTCATGTGGATACATTCATTTTTCCGACTGATTTTATCATACTTGACTGTGAGGCAGACAAGGAGGTTCCCATAATCTTGAGGCAACCATTTTTAGCCACAGGCCGAACTATTATTGATGTTTATAAAGGTGAACTTACCATGCGACTTAATAATGAGCAAGTCACCTTTATTGTTTTTTAATCTATTCAATGCAAGGGCAAAGAAGAATCATATTGTGGATGTGCTAGATGATCTAATTGAGAAAGAATTCAATGACCAAAGCTCAACACTTTCTAAAGAGTTCAGTGACATCTGATGCCGAATGCTTAGATGAATGTGATAGCATGGTTGAAGCTAATAATCTTGAACTCAAGCATGGACGGCAGATTGAATCCTTAGACCTAACCAACAAAATAACCCTAATTTTCAAACCATCTATTGA
This sequence comes from Gossypium hirsutum, assembly GCF_007990345.1. Taxonomy (NCBI): domain Eukaryota; kingdom Viridiplantae; phylum Streptophyta; class Magnoliopsida; order Malvales; family Malvaceae; genus Gossypium; species Gossypium hirsutum. Next base: position 33,515,980 of record NC_053442.1, read on the forward strand.
AGAAGCTCCTACTTTGGAATTGAAACCACTACCTCTTTATCTTAAATGTCTTTCTAGGTGATTACAATACTTACCCAGTTATTGTATCTGCAATACTAGATGAAATTCAAGAAGAGAAATTGGTTCATATTCTTAAGCAACATAAACAAGCTATTGCTTGGAGTATTGCTGATATTTAAGGTATTAGTCCTTCTTTTTGCATGCACAAGATCATGTAGGAAGATGAAGGCCAGCAATCAATTGAACAACAAAGAAGATTAAAAGAAAAGATGAAGGAAGTTGTCAAGAAGGAAATCACAAAATGGCTTGATGCTGGAATTATTTACCCGATTTTTTATATCAATTGGCTAAGTCCAGTACAATGTATGCCTAAAAAGAGTGGCATCACTGTGGTTCGCAAGGATGAATTAATTCCTACACGCATTCCTACAAGATGGCAAGTTTGTATGGATTATCGCAAATTGAATGCAGTGACAAAGAAGGATCACTTCCCGCTTCCTTTCATAGACCAAATGTTGGATCGGCTTCCTGGAAAAGCCTATTATTTATTTTTAGATAGCTATTCTAGATACAATCAAATCACTATTTCACTAGAGGATCAGGAGAAAACAACCTTCACCCACCCCTTTGGTACTTTCGCTTTTCGCCGTATGCCTTTCGGTCTTTGCAATGCACCAGCCACATTTCAAAGGTGCATGATGGCAATATTCTCAAATATGATCGAAGACTCTTTAGAGATTTTTATGGATGATTTCTCATTCTATGGAAATGATTTTGATCATTGTGCTAATAGTTTGGATAAAGTATTAAAGCGATGTAAGGACACACATCTGGTCCTGAATTGGAAAAATGTCATTTCATGGCAACTGAAGGCATTGTGTTAGGATACTGCATCTCTAGTCAAGGCATTCAAGTAGACAAAGGTAAGGTGGAAATCATTGAGAAATTACCTCCACCAACAAATGTGAAGGGTATTCTCAGTTTTCTGGGACATGCGGGGTTTTACCGAAAGTTTATTAGAGATTTTTTAAAAATTACAAAGCCCTTGTGCTCATTACTGGATGCCTTTATTCAATTAAAAAAGAAGATATTGAATGCACCTATTATCGTTGTACCAGATTGGTCTCAACCTTTTGAAGTTATGTGCGGTGCAAGCGACTTTGCTGTGGGTGCAGTGCTAGGACAACGGAAGGGAAAAATATATCATGCCATCTATTATGCTAGCAAAACTCTTACATATGCTCAACTTAATTATACCACCACTGAGAAAGAATTGTTGGCCGTAGTCTTTGCTTTCGACAAGTTTGTTTTTATCTTGTCGGTGCAAAGGTTATTGTATTCACTGATCATTTGACGTTGAGATATCTCTTTGCGAAAAAGGATGCCAAACCAAGACTGATACGCTGGATATTATTATTGCAAGAATTTGACATGGAGATAAAAGACCGTAAGGGTTCAGAGAATCAAGTTGCAGACTATCTGTCTCAATTAGAAGTTGGTAGTGAAGACAGAAACATACTTTAAATTATCGACGCATTCCCAGATGAGAAGTTATTCATTGTAGATGCAACTCCTTGGTATACGGATTTTGTTAATTATCTAGTGTGTAGAAAACTCCTATTGGGTGTCACAGGCCATATAAAAGAAAGATTTCTTCGTGACGTAGCAAGAATCATTGGAACAAACCATATTTATTCAATGTATGCAATGACTACATCATTCAACGTTGTGTTCCGGAAGAGGAGATGCTTTCAATCTTGAAGCATTATCATGATGCTCCTTATAGAGGTCATTTTGGTGGTATGAGAACTGCTACTAAATTTCTCCAATCAGGATTCTACTAGCCAACATTATTTAAAGATGCCCACAATTTTGTAAATCAATGCGATAGGTGTCAGCGCACGGACTCTATATCTCGATGCAATGAAATGTTGCTACAGCCAATTATGGAGGTTGAATTATTCAATGTTTGGGGTATGTATTTTATGGGATCGTTTCTGAGCCCATTTGGAAATCTTTATATATTAGTAGCTGTTGACTATGTCTCAAAGTAGGTTGAAGCTGTTTTAGTCCCAAAGGATGATTCAAAGACAGTGCTAAAATTTTTTAATAGGCATATACTCACCTACTTTAGCACACCAAATGCATCGATTAGTGATCAGGGTACACACTTTCATTGCAACCAAGTGGCGACTGTACTGAAAAGATATGGAGTTCATCATAGAATGGCTACTACTTATCATCCGCAAACCAATGGACAAGCCAAAGTATCGAATCGACAAATTAAGAATATTCTTAAGAAGGTTGTAAACCCTTCGACGAAAGATTGGTCTTTCCGATTGGATGACGCTTTATGGGCATTGCAGATAGTATACAAACTCTATTAGGGATGTTGACATATCAATTAGTTTTTGGGAAAAGCATGTCACTTGCCAGTCGAACTGGAACACAAAGCAATATGGACAATTAAGCAAGTGAACATGGACTATGAAGCGGCTCGAAAGAAAAGAATGTTGGATATCATTGAACTAGAGGAGATTAGAAGAAATGCATATGAAAATACTGTCATTTACAAGGAAAAGACCAAAGGTTTTATTATTCAATTCTTGACTTAAATTGTACCTAGGTAAATTACGTTCACGTTCGTCTAGACCTTTTGAAGTTGTCATCGTATTTCCTTATGGTGCAATTACAATTCAAGATTTATGTGATAGACACCAGTTCAAAGTAAATGGACAGAGGCTGAAACACTATTTTGGCAACAATGATCAAAAGCAGGCAGGGACCATTAAATTGATTTAAAATTTTTAATTTTTAATTAGTACTCATTGATTTTAGTTTATTTTATTTATGTTTTGTTAAAGTTTGTTTTCCTTCCTTTTTTACAGAATAATTAGGTATCATTGTCGACGCATTGAAATCTTCCTGTCCACGCATTCCATAACTCTGTATTACCATTTATAGCTCATCAAAATTCAAAGAAATTTAGATTCCAGAGTTGGATCAAAACTCACTCAACCCTTTGATCCTTTTAAGCGGTCACAATTTCTATTGGACACAACTCTTCCCGCCAGCCCTATATCTCTCTAGAAAACAACACGCATTTCCATCTTCCTCTTTCACCCACTATAAGTTCTCTCCCATTGTACTGACTATAACACATTCAAGCAACCATTTTTATTTTTTTCTTTTCTCAATATCATATATTTTCAGCTTTAAACCGTTCTCCCTCAACAAAAGATGGCCAAAATAAGAGGCTCGGTGAAGAAAGCCACCAAATCTACTAAAGAACATGAGTCCTCTACTACTATAGTTCGTGAATCGAAATCCCCCAGGCCAGTGCAGACAAAAAAGCCAATAATCTTTTTAAATAAAGTGGAAAAGGAACGATTTCATGACAACATATTGAAGCGAAACTTCCATCCCGAGCAGGGTATTTCCCTTTCACCACAACAAGACTTGGGTAAACAAGTCTCCAAAACCATCTCAAAGTTAAAATGGGAAACCTTTTGCACCCATCCTGGCAGCTACTCTCCTTCACTGGTACGTGAGTTCTATGCTAATCTCTACGATCATGAGTTAGAGTTCATTTTCGTTCGAGAAGGTTTAATACCATAGGATGCTGCAAAAATCAACGAGCTGTACAACACCAAGGTCGATGTCGACGAACACTTAAAGTTAATTGAGGACATCATGGATGAAAAACGAGACTTGTTGGAGCTTATATCGACATTCCCTTCTCTTTCCAACCTGTCCCAGGGCCTCTTGCCCAAAACACAAAATGTAAGGGTGAATACTCACAATCCTATGGCATGTCATTATATCCAATGTTTCAGAAGTTTGTAGTGTCAAAGCATATACTTAAACTTAGAGCTCACAAATCATGAGAAGCTCACAAAAAAAATTGTTCATAATTAGCTCGCAATATAGAGCTCACATATCAATTTTCATAAAAAAAATATTTTACACATTCACAAAAAAAAGTTTAAAAAAATCTTACTCTCAAAACTTAGGATAAAACCCTAAACTCCTGATTTACATTACGATTCATAAATACATGTGGTGATCCATGAACAGTCACCAATTTACTGACAGCTTTTAAACAAGCTTCGCCTTTCCCTTGTCTTTGTTTGTAGACGATTTTGTTAGGTTTAAAATTCCACAAACATACACAAGTCACTAATAGAAAAAACTTATTAAAACTAATACATAAACACAAGCGAACCTAGGTTCACACATGCTAGTCTATTGGCGAACCTAGATTCCTTTGTTGCGAACTTTCTTAGTTACTTCTAACATCAACACAATAGTGAAACAAAGTCTTACCTTAAATCTTAAGATCTAAGTGTTGGGTTCTTGTTTTCTTAGAAACTTGATAACAATATAATCAATGAAGGATTTTGAGAAAGTTTTCTCGTTCAAAAGAATATGAATTTTCAATGACAAAAGAGCTTAATTTATAGGCCCCAAGTGCTTTGATGTACTTAGGATACCCTAGTCATAATAGAAGTAGGAAAGAGTTACATGCATGAATGGTGCTGTGAAGAGGAAAGTACGTTGACTTCCTAACTTTGGTATAAATTCCCTTTTGCTACTCCTAATTTTGACTCACGACCTAAAACAGTCAGTATAGCTGGTCAGGCTGTTGGAAAAATAGGTTTGAAAAATGTAGTGAAAAATAAATTTAGGAAAACAAAGATTTTAAAAAAAAAATTCAAAACAAGATCTTGGTTGTGATACCTAAATTAATAAACACTTAATCAAAATTGTACATTTTCGATTCATCTAAGATGAGCGCTTCGACTGAGTAGTCTTCTCGACTAACCTCAAGCTCACTTCTGCCGAGCGTAAGTTCACTTCGAATAAAAAAAATTCACAAAAATTACCAGTGGGGTAATTTTGCAATTTCTCTAAACTTTTGGTCAAGTTATAAATCAAAAAAACATCTTTAAATTTTCTGAAATAATATCTTCAAAGAATTTTCTCTCTACAACTGTTAATTGAATTCAAAATAATGACCCAAGACTCTCTTTATTATGAGAGTTTAGAGAGTTCAACTATGATTAAATACAATCACTTTAATATTAAATTAATATAATATTTATCTTGATAAATATTATAATCAAAATAATATAATATTTATCTAAAAGATAAACATTAAATTAAATTTAATATTAAACCATTAAAATAATATTATTTTTAGAATAATTACTGAAACCAAATTCTCTGGTAGAGTCTCAGTAGGAGTGTAACTCTTCCATTGTTCGACCACCGAGTACCAATCGCCGCGGGCATCGCCATGTCCGGTGATGTAGGTTTGACATCATTACGTCACCTCAAGTCTGTTTGGCTACTTTTGGTTCAGTCCGGGACAGTGACAACCCAATTGATTCGGTCCAGCCATTGGTTGGACCGTCAGCTCAGTTTCACATATTAGGCCCGATTCAACCAGTTTCTAGGTCTTGGTCTCAATTTTTGGGCTCCCAAACCCAATTTACAATCTTAGGTCCAATTTTCAAGTTCATTTACCCATCGGGCCAATTATCTGACTTGAAAATTAATATCAAAAAATATCATATTAATTTTAAATAATTTGATTAATTTGACTTTACTTAATCAAAAATAATTTTTCTAAAAATCACTTAGATATTCCAAATTAATTTTTCAAGAAAATCCTTTAATCAAATTCCCTAGTTGAACAATTCTCACAACCACCTAATTTAATTCCACATCGAATAAATAGACTCAATTAAATTATTTCCAAAGTCGTAGAATTTTTTTCTGATTTAAATGCACTCCAATCAAGCTTTTGTTAAGCTAGCAGAGGGACCAATCAGACATATACAATTAGGCTCTAGTAATTGCAATTATGTCTAGAAGCATCATTCTGATAATTCGCAATTTCTTAATCATGGAGTCAGTCCACAAGAAGTACCATGATTGAAAACTCATTATTGTATACTATTTACGAAAGCAATTCATCCAACTAGTTTGTCCAATGACCTCGTCATGTGTGTGTTACCCTCATATGATATCCTTGATTCATTTGAGTTAAATCTGTTCACTCAATACAATTCTCTTTTATCTCATTGTCACCATTGTGTCTTCTTAATGATTAATATGATCACTGTCAACAAATGACTATGATAAATTGCTCATTTGAGAACAAGCAACTTGTGGCCACGTTCCATATTTATCAATCCACACAATGGAAATGAGAGGATATCATTAAATCTTTAATTGAGCTATAAAGTCCACTGTTGCTAGTAAAGCCATGCCATACATAAGTCATGTACCCAACATATCGACTCTGGGCTCGATCATCTTTAGAGCATAAGCCTCCACTTATATCAAAGCACATGAGTTGCATACGCATGGTTAGTGACTACCTCAGGATTTAGGTAAATCACACAATGAACGTCACAAGTGAAATAATTCAAATACGGATTTAGAATTAATTCATCTTGGGTCCAATCCAAAATATCATTCTACCATTGAATACATCTCTCTACCCCTAGAGTCAACTACTCTGATAGCCAAGACTAGCCTTCTCCCCAATTGGAATTGTAAACGACATAATAATCCTTCTTGATATTTGAATCAAATGCTCACTTCATTCTTTTACGGGATTATGGTCTTATTTGGATTATCTACTAAAGTAAGTTGTCTTTCTCGCAATGTAAACGTTCTTACAATGCCACTTATCTTCAGTTTGACCTTAGACAATCAATGAGCTAATATTTGTTTGTCATAATTTTTCTATGCATGCAAAATATAAAAGACAGAAATACAAAAGAAATAATAGTGAAATGTGAAATTAATTTTATTTATTTATTCATCGTTCAAATAAATAGAAAACGGTTACATGTTTACTATATGGGCACATTTCACAACATAGGCCCATTAGTGATCTCAGTTCGCTAGGCCCAATCAACGATTGCAATTCGCCAAACCCACTGCTAACCTCAACTTGCTAAGTCCACACGTGAACACCAACTCGCCGAGCCTACTGGAGATCACCAACTCATCAAGCCTACTGACGACCACCAACTTGCCAAGCGCCAAACTCCAAAGCCCTATTCTAGGATGTTACAGACAAGTTAGGAGGAATAAGGGTATGTTAACCTAAGATCCATTCAATGCGATATGTTGGTATGTTTGGAGAGTGTTTACCTTTATGCTACACTTATAGGACATGTTAAGACTCTTTGAGTCAAAGTAAGGAGTTATAAGGAGATCTGCTTATCCAACATGAAAAAACATGTGAATAAGATTGTGTTTTTGAAACAATATGTTTTACTATTTTAAGCTAATTGATAGCGAGAATTTATGCACCAGACTTCGCATAAGTATAGCGAACTTATTTCATAGCTCAGTGACACTGCCAAAGCTTTTTTTTAACTTATGTTTTTTGCGTGTTATGTGGTTATTCTTTCCTGTATATTCACTAAGTTTGCAAAAGCTCACACACTCCTTCTAAACATTGCAGATAGTTAGATTGCACGGTACGTAGTGGCTAGGTGACTGATCCAGGTGAAGCATAAACACTGGAAAGGTGATACAACAAACTCTAGATTGAAAGGTAATGTGGGTTTCTAATTGGGCTTAAAGATACTTTTCTATTGAGTTTGTCAATTGTCTTAGGACTTCGTTATTTTTATGTTTTCTTATGTTTTTCTTTATGTTTTTATTTGCAAACCGAAAATACTTTATAAACACATCTGAATTTTAAGTATATAAATATAGTCCAAGTTTGATTGATGTTTTCTTAATTTACAAGTTCCTACTTAAGTAATTATTTTCTAACATAGTGTTCGTCAAAAGCAATAGTATGGAATAATCAAAACTGTCAAACTTATATAGAGTTCGCTAAGGTTGCTGCGAAGTGACAAGGTTCTCGAACTATGCAAAGTACAAACCCTAACATTTGGCAAACTGGTATTTGCAAATCCTTGATAACTTTTGATATCCGAAATAGGAGAAACCCTACGAATCATGTTCATAGTATCTAAATACAAGTTGTTCACAAAACTTACCCTGTTTAAAGAAACTTACTTTGCGAAGACTTAGAATGCACGAACTAAGCAAGGGTGTGATAGTTGAACTATTATGTTCCGTGAGGTACATTGTTTTGCAAAACTTAGGCTTCACATGTTCTTTCATCAAATATTTATGACTTCAGGTAAACAATAATTAAGTTCTTGCAAGCGAAGTAGGTTCGCATGTTATTGCCACTACGTATTATAAAACAAGCAAAGTGAGTTTTCGAACTTGTGCTTTCTTAAATATATACATGTTTTATGTTTTAACTTGTAGTGTGTTGGAAGATATGTTGCGTGTTAATGGAGAGTCACTTAGTTGGCTAATGTGGCATTCCATAGCTCGAGTTCAACGACTGGACCGAGTATGGGGTGTTACAAATGGCACAGGTAGAGCTATTAACAAAACATTGAAAGATTATTATTCTGCCGAAAAATAGAGATAATTTATTCTCAACTATTACATATACTTTTTGGAATAACAATTCTACAAGTTTCATTAAGAAGAGAGAATTTTTGTTTTCAACCCAAAAGAAGAGGAAACTTTTTCTAGTTTGTGTTTCGATTCAATTGGTTTGAGCTACGAGAAAACAACAAACTTTTTCAATTCATTTTCACCACAAGCAGTTTGTGGTACAAGAATAGCAAAGAAGATTGTTTGGTTGAAAGTTAGGAACAACAAATGTCTGCTAAGTAAAAAATACAAGTATGAATTCGGTTAAGGTTTATTGCTATAAATATCACAAATCGGACGGTTTTCAAAATTTTAATTTTTCATTGTGCAAGAAAATCATTTGCAAACTGGGTTTTTTCTAACAAACATGAGTTTATATTGTGTAAGACCATAACTAGGCTTTAACAAGATATGGAGTCCGTCGAGACATTAAACATGGGTTCATACTACGTAAGACCATAGTTGGGCTATGTCGTCAAATAAAGTCCACCAAAATGTTTAACTAGGAAGCTGATAGAATAAGAAAAGAGAGATCATTGTACGACTCGTGCGGAGAGTAGCAAGATCAAATGAATACATTACATTTGAGAATGCGAATAAATGAAATAGTCAAAGAATCCGCCAAACTACGAAGATAAGAAAAGGTGGTAGAAATGTCTAAGAATGTGAGTAAGCTTGTTGATGAGGGAATCCGCCAAGTTATTATAAAAATAGGGGGATAACTTATTTGAGGTATGAAGTATCCGCTAGTATTAGTACGTAGGTGTTTGGCGAGTAAACCTATAATGAGGGTGATAATGACATGATCAAGCGGAATCTAAGCCTAAGGGCCCATGGGTAAATAGACAACCAGAGAGAGGTAAGTCCGTAGAGGTTCACTTGGAGGTCGTGATCACCCAAACGGTCTGACTAGTAGAATCCACAAGAAATCTATAGAGAGAAAAGATACAGGACCAAAACTATGTAACGCAAGATAGTCCACAGAGGCTAACATAAGAGAAGTCTACCAATGGCTACCTTGGGCAGACAATCTACTGGAAAGTAGCGGAAGTGATAGTTCGTTAGGAACTATCTGTTAATTTCAATTTCATAGAAGATTGGAACAACATGAACTAATATCTTAGGGCTAGGTTGTGAAGTATGAATTCGCCAAGAAGACAAGGTGTCTATTCAGTTAGCTTATTATCATGTTTAGAACTATGAATTTGGACTGGAGAAAATGTTAAGGTAAAAAAATCCTAGGTTTAGTCTAGAAACGTGTGAACATATGACTAAAAAATACCACACAAAAATATATTAAATTAAATCAGCGGTGTCCGGAAGTATATGGGTCAAATTGTAATATAGATGTGTAAACGGAGCACAGAGAAGTACTCTGAGGATCGTACCCAAAGGAGGACGAATTAAATTAGAAATCTATTTTTACAATAACAAGTCTAAATAGTAATAATTAAAAACTATATTACGATAGATAATAAAAGAGATAAAAAATCTTAAACTGAAATAAATAGCAGAAAGTGAACAAACAACCAAATCAGAATAACAAGCATAAGATTAACTCATTTCAGTGGTTGTAATTAACTTCAGAATTCGGGTTGAGATGGAATTAACTATTAATTAACTAGTATTACCTCTCAACCTCTACTAATTAACTAATTGACAAGTACACGCTTATCTCCTGACTTTACTTTTCCCTATCGGGATAAATTATGACCTTCTTGGCAAACTTATCTCCCAACCTCGTTTAACCTAGATTACTTTCTAGGGTTGTCACTCCTAGTGTTTAAGCACACATAATTTAAAACCAGCCGATTACTATTGGAAACCCACATTCCTCCGTTAACTACCCCACATCCACTCATTAATCTCCCTAACGACTGAGCGTTTCATGGATCTAGATGTCATAACTCTTATATTTAATTTAAACATACAAGAAAACATAAATAAATTAAAATACGAGAAATGTTAAGAAATTGATCCGTTGGATGAATCGAATGCACTCGGAGTTGCAAAATCTCTTGACAACGAATGGATCTTGATATTTGCAAAAGAAAAATAAAAGAAAACAGATGAATACTTTAATAAACTGATGAATACTGATAACAAAGGCTTGCTTACTAATTGGAAATAACCTTCCTATTTATAGAGATGTTTAGAAAACCTAATTCGGTATGTTGCAGGCCATAAACTCAGAAAATATTGATTGTGCGAACAATTTTAGCCTTGTCGATTCTTGCGTCCCACGTCCAACCTGTATCACAACATAACCAAGTGTGTGTCGCGACATGCCAGCTTAAATCTGGGCTTCGAAGTCTGTTTTCAGATATTGTGTCTCGAGAAACTTGTTCTACACTCGGGAGTCGTTCATAAGGCTATTGGGCTTATAACTACACATCCTACACAGTCAATTAAGCGGATTCAAACTAGCTAAGGCTCATATTGGCCTAATTGGTCAACTAACATCAATTATTGCGTAAAAACGCTTATTTTGGAAAGAATTAAACCTAAACTACGAAAGCTAAAAGTGCAATATAAAAAATAGAAAATAAGGCTCTTAAATACCAAAATGTATTAAAACTACCACCACAATTGGCGGCAGGTTAGCTATCGACTCAAGATAAAGATAAATGGTAAGTGATTAAAGAGTCTTGAGAAAGAGAGATATGACCGTAATGAAATAAGTGTTCAATAAAGATAAGTGGTAAGTGGAATAAGTAGTTAGACCATTATTATATCTAAACACATTATACCAAAGATAAATTGACATATTATGGTAAATTAATTAAATTAAGACAACTTAAAAAAATAGGTTGTGATATTAATTAAATTTATAATGCTTGATTAAATTTATAATTCATATGAGTATTTACTAAGTTTTCGTGAAGATTAACATGTTGTTTCTAACATGTAGTATACAAATAGTGCTTAAGAGGAAAAAAGTTTGATTAAGCTAGATGAATCACATCTCATCATTTGCAATGTACAAATTGTGAATTTTGAATTGTAAAGATAGGTTATGAAATTAAAGTGACATGTACATAAGTATACAATTTGGTCGAATTTGAAAGATAGTGTCTAGATGAATTGTAACATTTAATTTAAGTATAAATGTTCAACTACATTGTGGATAATTGTTAAGTGGTGAACACTGGAGCTTTTGGATGACATTTTAAAGTATTTTGAGAATTAAAAATGTTTAAGAATGACAAGGACTGGTTAAAGGTTGTTTATACATGAACTTGAGGTGTTTAAAGCTTGATTTTAGGTCTCTTTCACTCTTGTATCCATACCAGGTGAACTTGTATAGGTACAAGTACTCCAAAGAAAAAAAATGAGCAGTGTTAGGGGAGTTGTACTAACATTTGGAATAGTGAGTATCAGTACAAATTCCCTGTTTTACCTTGTTTTTGCTTAAGTTGGCCCGAACAAGCCCCAAACAATCTTCAATTGCAACCAAAATTTAAAGGAAGCTTAAAAATGATTCAAATTACTGCAAAATATTCTAATAAATCTCAAATTAAGTGTTTAAGATTATTTATTAATTTTTATAAAGTTTGTGAACTTAGTGCCCAAATGTGGCATCCTATACTTGGGTTATTGGTTTAACTTGGGTAAGGGGAGTTACATTTATAGCTATTGGAGACAAAATAGAATTGTTGTGACATGAAAATTGTAACACCCCAAACCCGGCCTAAACATTAGGGCCGAATCTAGTGATGTCACATTGTAACACCCCTTACCTGTATTCTACGCTGGAATAAGGTACAAGGCATTACCAGAATAAATACACTTATAAATATATTAAACCGAGTTATAAAATTTCATCCAAATTAAAAACTTTCAAATTATTATCTTCGAGTCGCTAATTAGGGTTTATGAGGCCCAATACATACCCATTCATATGCTCAATATATCCGTTAAATCAATCCAATATTGAAGAATCCACTTTAAGTCAGAATAAATATCAATCACAATCATAAATCTTTTCATATTATTTTCATATATCACTAACTGAACTTTGAATGTCAATTTATGAATATGTAATTCACTAACACATTCTGGTATACACAATGTTTAATTGATGAAATCATTTAATTGAGCTAAATTTCATATTCACTCCAAATTTTCTTCTATATTCATAAATGCTTTCACTTACCATTTACCTAACCAATTTCTCGAACCAAGCTATCACACAACAATAATACATCACCTGTGCTTCATGAATTCAATGTTCGAATCTTATCACCATCAAATCCATGTCATTCGAATACTTAAAGTTTATTCAAGCATATATTATTACGTTTCATAGACTAAGCATATGTCAAAATTACGAATACGCAATCAATTCATTTGTCATTTATTTGACTAGCAAATTAATCTAAAAATTCATAACATTCCATTACTTAAGATATGCCATAAAACACTCCTTTAACATAAACTAGCACCATAGCCGAATTTTCAGTATGCTATTTATTCCCTTTTTTCTGAATCACATAGCAAAATATTACAAATATGTATATATTTGAATACTATAATTATGCATCAACTTACCAACATGAGTTAATTCATGAGCCACTCATGGCATCATTTCATGCCAAATATACCACACGCATATGCTATGAAACTTTATTTTCTCTCATGAGCTTACCATGACCAGTAATGCACCAATATAAGCATCACTCCTATTTCAAGATTTATCGATTATAATCAGACATTTAACCAATTATACACAATTCATTCATATACTTTATTGTCCTCCTCCTCCTCTCCATCCCACATCCTTTATGTGTATAACATGCTTAAATAGCATTATACATAATTTCACTATTCACTTATATTTAAATTCAAAGCTGTCTAGTTGAGTTACAGTCACTAAATTATATTTATCCGGAGCTAAAGAGCTCCAAATTAAGTTTCGTTAATTTTCCCCAAAACTAGACTCACATATCTTCTTACCATAAAATTTTCATAATTTTTTTCTTAGCCAATTAGTACAGTTTATTCTTTAAAGTCACCCCTATTTTACTGCTCAACATCTCTAACCTCTCTTCACTAAAAATGAATTATCTCGTTCTACAGATTTCAGATGATATTTCCATTTATTTACTTTGATAATAGACTCATTAAGGATTCTAATAATATAAATTATAACTCATAATTATTTTTTACAATTTTTAATTATTTTCCAAAGTTCGAATAGGGGATTCCAAAATCAATCCGACCCTACCTCACTAAAATTCAAATATCTCAAAATATATAACTCTTTTGCTTTCTCTGTTTCTTTTATGTAAAAATAGGCTCATTAATCTTTGATTTAATATCTTATTCACTCTCTAATTCAATTTCAACCATTTTTTTGTGATTTTTCAAAGTCACACTATTGTTGCTGTCCAAAACTGTTTCGTTGCTAATTTTACTTTTTCATAATTTCACTTTTTCACTTTCAATCATTATTCAATTCAATTTCACACATATATTCATCATTCAATCACACTTAATCGTTACATAATCTCATGTATTTTCACTTAGTCAATTTCCCAATGAACACTTCGGAATAATAACAGATACACGGTGGATTCAGCACACAACAACCACCCTTTGTAATCAATGATATCCGATGGGATCAGCACATAGCAACCACCTTATAATTAATGATACCGGTTCACATAGTAGCCTACACATAGTACTACACATGTGACCATCACTAACCGATACACGTAATATCCTGTACATAATACTACACACGTGATCGAAGCTATCTGGTACGCATAGTAGCCTGCACATAGTACTACAAATGCGACCTATCATTCTGGTACACGTAGTAGCCTGCACATAGTACTACACACGTGACCATTGCTTTTACTTTCACATAGTGGCCTACACACAGACCATGCCACACAAGTGATCATTTCTGTCACTTCATTCGTATTCCTTTTTATTCCGAATGTTCAATCGGGAAATTTCTCACTTTTTCTCATTTTTTCCTTTTTCACTAATCAAAGTCAATTCCTTGTCTTTCTTGACTTATAATAACACATTTAACTTATTTAACACTCACATTATTCAATCCAATCCAAAAATCACATTTTGAAAAAAATACATTTATTCCTTTTTCTTATGTTTTATGACATGCTGAACATTTTTTCCATCTATGGCAACATCAAATTCTCACTCTAGCACTTACTTATGAACATTAGGTATTTTTACCGATTATGTCAATTTACTCGTTTTCACTTAAAATCGTCTAGCAAAAGTTATTTAACATAATTTTAAGCTTCGTATTCTACCATAAAACATCAAGATAAACACATTTCACCTATGGGTATTTTTCTAAATATGAACCCTAGGTTAAATTATTGCTAGAATAAGCTAAATCAAGTTACCGGGACCCCAAAAACATAAAGAACATTAAAAACGGGGCTTGAAATCACTTATTATGGAGATTGGAAGCTTGAAAACCCTAAATATGGCTTCCCCCTTGCTGATTTCGTTCACCATGGAGAAGATGGACAAATTTTTGGCTATTTGGCCTTTTTAATTCTTTTAATTACTAAATGACCAAAATGCCCCCAACTTACAAATTTTCTATTTCACTTATCTCTTGTCCATTTTTCTCCAAGAAGTTAACCAATGATCTAATTACCATTTAAGGACCTCCAATTTAAAATTTCATAACAATTGGACACTTCTAACATGTAGAACTCAACTTTTGCACTTTTTACAATTTAGTCCTTTTGACTAAATTGAGTGCCCAAACGTCAAAATTTTCGAACGAAATTTTCACAAAATCATTTTGTGAAATCGTAGACCATAAAAATATAATAAAAATAATTTTTTTTCTCGTCGAATTTGTGGTCCCGAAACCACTATTCCGACTAGCCTAAAATTCGGGCTGTCACAAAAATCCACAATTTTGAACAACCTTGCACATCAAGAGATTGATCTCTTTAAAAATTAGTCGTTAGACATAGTGAAATCAATTCCTTAAGAAGGGGGATCCATCCTTGCACTATCTAATTTGCTATTTAGACAAAGAGGGAATTTATCCCTTCAGAAAAGGGATCGATCCTTTACCCTTTTAAAATTGGCTATGGCTATTAACTTCGAGGGAGATCGATCCTATTATCAGGGATCAATCATGCCCTATAGAATTTTTGAAAATGCTTAAAAACATATTGAAATCATTTTGCAATGATTCAAAATATTTTTTAACTTAATTACTTGTTTTCAAGTGTCTATATAACTGTATGTTTTATTATATTATAATCGTATTTAAACAAATTTATTTTTATATAAATTGAACATATTTTAGGAAGTATTCATATATTTATTTTGTGTTAAGTTTTGGTATACCTTCTCTAGACTTGAACATGTGTCACCATGATAGGTTACCTAAGAAACGTTTGTAGCTAGCTCTTCGACTCTGCCTGGACGTCTTGGTGACTAGCCTTACCGGATCCCTACTCTCTATTTGGCCCTCAATCTCAACAAGGGATCTAGACCACCAGCTTATTTCTGAAAGAGCTGGACCTCCTGCTTCCAAGATAGTCCACCCGTTTGGCAAGCATCCTTCCCATGCACTCGTTTTTTAGGTGTGAACCCTCCTCAAGTGTGAACACGCCCTTGAAGACTATTGAGCCTAACATGAGCATAACAAACTCATATTGTCATAACAGAATGAGGCCTACGATGCACGTCTGATGTGATCCGGCCCGGATTAATTGAGTCGATTCACTTGATTGCCCGATCGTCGACGAGGAATAGTTGAGTTATCGGAAATAGGATGAAATAAGGCTAAAGATGCGGAAGCTTTCAAATGGTTTTAAAGGTTGGGTAAGGTGATGGTAAATTTATAAGGGTAGTAGGCTCGATTTAAGGATAAAAATAAGAAAAATGGAAGTTGATAAATGAAGGCTCGGTTTAGTAAAAAGATATTATAGTTGGGTAAAATCTAGGATAGTCGGTGGAATGGATAAATGAGCTTAAACACCAGAAACGATTCAACACTAAAAAGTGTCACCCCGATTTCTATTCGGTTCAAGGTGGGATTACGGAATTGTAGAAGGGTTGAACGCCACACCAAAACAAGGTGATAAGTTCAAAAGAGAACGATAGACGCCACTAGCACGCTAGATAAGTCAGATCGAAACTCGTACGAATTTAGAGAGGAGAAAACTCACTCTTTGAACAAAGTTCATTCAAATGATCAAAAGTCAAAAGTCCTTTACAAATGAAATCAACAAACTATTTATACTAGTTTCTTATGCTAACCAAATAGTCCATTCATGAACTTAATGATTAAGTAATGAACCTAAATTAAGACATGAACCTTCTAGAAAAATGACCAATGGTGTCCTTGTCCATGTTCGGCCGAATGGGAGATGAATGGGCAGCTTCATGTATGAGCAAACTTTGGAAGCCAATGGGATTGTCTAGGTTCGGCCATGGGATGCATGAAACTCCCAAAGGGTGTCTCTTGGCCGAATAGGTGCTTAGGAAACTCCAAGGGTCCTCCCACATGCATCGATTGTACATGGAACTTGGAAGGGGCCTTGAACCTAGCCATACATGCACTTGCATTGATTACCCCCCATTCATGCATGTGTGCCGTCCAAGGGAGATGCACCTTTCAATATGCATTAACCTTCCATGTACATGAATGTATGTCCTCCAAACATTGAACCGGTCCATGCATGTATCCTCCCGTTCAATTAACTTTCCCATGGACCTTGCATTAAATGCCATGAATGTATCTTCCAAATTCGGCTAACCTACAAAAGTAAATAACATAATTAAATAACACACAACTATTCATATAATTATAATTTAAAATAATAACTAAATAACTTAATATCACTAACTAAATTTGAACACAATAATTATAAGTCAACTTATAATAAATTCAGCTAGCTCAAAAATAGTCAAAACACTTAATGAGTTGAAATTGAGCTAGGGGTTTCGGCATGAGCTGTAGCAAACTTAATTATAAACTAAATTAAGACTTAGTTTATTGAAAGAAAGAAAGAATGAGCTGAAAGTAAGCTCAGTTGAGCTCAAACGAGCTGAAACAAGCTCAAATGAGCTGAGTTGAGCTGGACGGTGCTCGAGGAGCTAGAAATGAGCTAGGATCAGCTTGCCAACAATGCACGGGTCCTTTGGATAGTTGCTT
This sequence comes from Gossypium hirsutum, assembly GCF_007990345.1. Classification (NCBI taxonomy): domain Eukaryota; kingdom Viridiplantae; phylum Streptophyta; class Magnoliopsida; order Malvales; family Malvaceae; genus Gossypium; species Gossypium hirsutum. Next base: position 33,533,642 of record NC_053442.1, read on the forward strand.
CAAGCTGATTTTGTGAGCTTTGGCCCTTGTTTCGAACCAAGGTTTTGCATTAGAAGCTAAAATAGCTTCTAGGAAATGTTTAGCATAAGCTTGACTTATAGGTCCTTTAGGCAGCTCGTTTAGATCTTGGTTTGCACTCGAGGATGCCCCGGGCGTGCTCACATCATTCCCTCCCTCTTTAAAGCGATTTGTCCCCAAATCGGGCCATTTTCTCGAAAAAAATTTTACATCGTCACCGGCCCTTTTGTCGATGGAATTGGCATAGTTGCTCCCAAAAACCTGCAAATCAGACATGCCTTGAGTAGGACACAATTTATGTTTATACCCTCCCTCTTTAGGAGGGAACCACTTCGAAGTGTCACCTACACAAAAATTAAATAGATTAGTGACACCTTGGTTTATAAGTTCAAAATGTCTTCTTAAGATCTTATGCAAAAATTGAACAAATGAACCAATGCCGGGATCAAAAGTGAAAGTTGATTTTACCTTTCCGCAATGAGTTAAGAATTTCTTCGTTGGAGATATACCAAAAACAAGAAGCATTCGGGAATTATAATTTTGGACAACAAAAATCCATGACTTAAAAACTTTGAACAATGATGTAGAGCTAAAGCTTCGATTTAGCGTTTGCAACTTGTCATAGTTCAACAACTTCGTTTTCAAAGTTAAAGTCATAACATCAAGCAAGCACAAATGGTTCACACATCTATTCACACATAGCGATAAGATTCGGAAAAGATGAGAAGATTCAACATATTTATTCCAAACAAAATTAGAGTACTCACCTTTATTTATCAACAACTTAAGATAACTTGCTCCGGGCTTAAACACACGGTTTTGGTCATTCTTTGTTAAAAACAGCAAAGGCTTTTTCAAACATGCAAAATTTATACAACAAGGCAGATTTGAGACACCATCTTCAACTTTAAGTGCACTAACCATTTTACATGTCATCCTCGTATCAAACAAACAAATCAAAGACATGCATGTTTTCAAGCATTCATGCATCTCAAATCTCATACGTACATTCTTGTTTAGACAAAGTAGTTTCTCATAAAAGATCAATGAGTGCACATTTTTACTCAAATCAAGCAGATGGAAAGGCTTATATGTTTTCTTATCTTGCAAATGCCGAATATTTATTATTTCAATAACAAACTCATCAGCATCACAATTTCCAAAAACATTATTCTTCTTGCCATCATTCCACGCAAATATGATATTATCAATCAAAGAATGGCAAGTAACCACATCAAAATTCAGATCATTTTTAAAGGACAAATCATCAACAAGGTTTCCATCAACAATCGAATAAGGCAGAGGTGCTTTAAAATTTTCAACATTCATACCTTGCTCCTCTTTTGGCTTAGGCGAACTACGATCATTAAGAATGTTACCTTTTTCAACCAAGGTGAACCCTCTCTCTTTCGAAAGGTATTGAAGTCGAAACTTGTCAATCGATTCCTTGGAAACCTGGAAAGAAAAAAATTTACACGGCAAACTTGCAAATGGGTTAGTTAGAACATTCCTCACTTTTGCTCGATTACTTTCTCCTTTTTCACTCTTCTCTTTTTCAAACTCTTTTTCAAATTCTTTTTTGGCTTTTTCTTTTTCAATTTTCTTTTCTTCATTTTCTTTTTCTCTCACTTTTTTGATTTCTTTTTCTTTTGCAATTTCTTTTTCTTTTTCGTTTTCTTTTTGTTTTCTTTCAATTTCTTTTTCAATCTCTTTCTCCTTTTCTCGCTCAATGGATTGCTTCATTTTGAATTGGTCTTCTTGCACTTGTTCCGGTGTGAGCGGCGCTAAAGTGATTTTCCTTCCTTGATGCTTGAAGGAATACCTATTGGTACGTTCATCGTGAATGACCTTGCGATCCGATTGCCATGGTTCTCCTAGCAACAAATGGCAGACTTGAATAGGCACAACATCAAAAAGGACTTCGTCTTGGTATCTTCCAATGGAAAATGCAACACGCACTTGTTGAGTAACTTCAAATTTGCCTTCAACACCAAGTCCTTGCAGTTGATAGGGTCGTGGATGCTTGGTAGTGGCCAAGCCAAGTTTTTTTACCGTTCGAATACTAGCCATGTTTGACCTACTTCCACCATCAATAATGAGGCAACAAACTTTATCGTGGACACGGCAACGCGTGTGAAACATATCTTCACATTGTGGTTCATTTTCCAATCTTTGAAGGATTGCACTAATCTTGATGTCAACGATAGTAGATGTCAAATCTTCTTTATCTTTGTCGAATTGTCAAAATTCAGATCGCATTATCCTTTGCATTTCTTGTCTCCACATTTGGAATTCAAATTCAGAAAATTCTTCAGACATGCTTCAACAAAATATTAGAAAACAAAAGTTAAATTAGAAAGAAAAAAAATAATTCTCACCACAAATCTCTCAAGTTCGCTCAAAAAGAAAAATTCACTCACTCTCGTGTTTGAACTCTCTTTTAGGCTTTTTTTCGAATGAACTCACGCTCTCTTGCCTTTTACCACTCGACCTCGTCTCACAAATTCGTAATTCGTCTCGATAGACTTAATTTGCTGCTTGAGGGTCGGTTTCAAAATGGGTTACAAGGGATAATGTCGGGTGTAGGGTAGGCTAAATAAAGAAGAAAATTGGTTTAAAGTGTGGCGTTGGGATGGGTAAATAATGGTAGGAAGGGAAACTTGATGATCGGAGTAATAAGTGATAATGATAAAAACTCGCAAGACTTTTCACTTTTTTTTTCTTCTTTTTTTAACTCGATTTTTTTGTCACTTCTTTTTTTTTTCTTTTTTTCGATTTTTTTGAATTTTTTTTTGAATTTCTTCTCTTTTTTTTTTAAAATCCAATACAATAGTAAACAAAATACAAGGAAGAGAAAAAAATTAAATTCCAACTCAAATTTTTTTTTGATTTTTTTTTGGCTTTTTTTTACATTACGAACCTACTCCGAGCTTGATACGAATGTCGGCACTTCTCGTTTTAGTAGCTCTGATACCAAATGATGTGATCCGGCCCGGATTAATTGAGTCGATTCACTTGATTGCCCGATCGTCGACGAGGAATAGTTGAGTTATCGGAAATAGGATGAAATAAGGCTAAAGATGCGGAAGCTTTCAAATGGTTTTAAAGGTTGGGTAAGGTGATGGTAAATTTATAAGGGTAGTAGGCTCGATTTAAGGATAAAAATAAGAAAAATGGAAGTTGATAAATGAAGGCTCGGTTTAGTAAAAAGATATTATAGTTGGGTAAAATCTAGGATAGTCGGTGGAATGGATAAATGAGCTTAAACACCAGAAACGATTCAACACTAAAAAGTGTCACCCCGATTTCTATTCGGTTCAAGGTGGGATTACGGAATTGTAGAAGGGTTGAACGCCACACCAAAACAAGGTGATAAGTTCAAAAGAGAACGATAGACGCCACTAGCACGCTAGATAAGTCAGATCGAAACTCGTACGAATTTAGAGAGGAGAAAACTCACTCTTTGAACAAAGTTCATTCAAATGATCAAAAGTCAAAAGTCCTTTACAAATGAAATCAACAAACTATTTATACTAGTTTCTTATGCTAACCGAATAGTCCATTCATGAACTTAATGATTAAGTAATGAACCTAAATTAAGACATGAACCTTCTAGAAAAATGACCAATGGTGTCCTTGTCCATGTTCGGCCGAATGGGAGATGAATGGGCAGCTTCATGTATGAGCAAACTTTGGAAGCCAATGGGATTGTCTAGGTTCGGCCATGGGATGCATGAAACTCCCAAAGGGTGTCTCTTGGCCGAATAGGTGCTTAGGAAACTCCAAGGGTCCTCCCACATGCATCGATTGTACATGGAACTTGGAAGGGGCCTTGAACCTAGCCATACATGCACTTGCATTGATTACCCCCCATTCATGCATGTGTGCCGTCCAAGGGAGATGCACCTTTCAATATGCATTAACCTTCCATGTACATGAATGTATGTCCTCCAAACATTGAACCGGTCCATGCATGTATCCTCCCGTTCAATTAACTTTCCCATGGACCTTGCATTAAATGCCATGAATGTATCTTCCAAATTCGGCTAACCTACAAAAGTAAATAACATAATTAAATAACACACAACTATTCATATAATTATAATTTAAAATAATAACTAAATAACTTAATATCACTAACTAAATTTGAACACAATAATTATAAGTCAACTTATAATAAATTCAGCTAGCTCAAAAATAGTCAAAACACTTAATGAGTTGAAATTGAGCTAGGGGTTTCGGCATGAGCTGTAGCAAACTTAATTATAAACTAAATTAAGACTTAGTTTATTGAAAGAAAGAAAGAATGAGCTGAAAGTAAGCTCAGTTGAGCTCAAACGAGCTGAAACAAGCTCAAATGAGCTGAGTTGAGCTGGACGGTGCTCGAGGAGCTAGAAATGAGCTAGGATCAGCTTGCCAACAATGCACGGGTCCTTTGGATAGTTGCTTCAAGCTGATTTTGTGAGCTTTGGCCCTTGTTTCGAACCAAGGTTTTGCATTAGAAGCTAAAATAGCTTCTAGGAAATGTTTAGCATAAGCTTGAGTTATAGGTCCTTTAGGCAGCTCGTTTAGATCTTGGTTTGCACTCGAGGATGCCCCGGGCGTGCTCACATCAACGTCCTTCACGTACTCCCTGATGGCAACCTCTTTGTAATGGCTTGCCACGTCACACTAGCAAATAAGAGGGCCTCTCCTATAAATACCCTTCCAAACAATGAGAAAGGGATCTTTTGACCCTTTAAATGACCTTTGAGCAATTATCCTTTTCAATCTCTTCCTCAACTTTCTCTATGTCCTTTTTTCTTTTCTAACTCTCCGCCTCTCAATGAATCGACCTCCTTTGAACTATTGTAATTTTCTCCTTGTTATACTCTGTATCAATAATTTTTATAATCTGTTTCAATTTTATTTTCACCATATGATATTGAAATTTTCCTCCAAACTAAATAAAACTGTTATAATTTGCATAACCAAAATTATTGCTTCCCTTAAATTTAAATTTTTGGAGAGGACAGTGCAATCATAGCTGCAGAGCAAATTCATTAAAAACCCTAAATGAATGCCTTTTCGTCTTCAGTAAAGCCGTAATTATAATGATGTTGGGAAAAAAATCAAACACACACGTGACACTTGTAGTCCCCACTCAAATTCCTGCAGTCCATGAATACTTCATCTGAATGATTTAAGTTGTCTGCATTGAATTACTACTCAAGTAAGCTGGAATATTTCTTTTTTGTTTGGAGCTGAGCTTTGACAAATTGAGGGGAGTTGTGCAATTGCAAACGTGATTCCTTCAAAGCGAAAACCAAATGATTGTTGAAGAATGGTGGTGCCACGCCATTGCACTTTAAATTGGGAATTGGGGGTTGTGTCATACACCATAATTTCTATTACTTTCTATCTGTAGCAATATACTTATGTGTTGGTGGGATTTGCACTTTTGATATTAACACATCATAACCATCTTTTTAGTTTTTATTTAAGGAAATGGAACAGCATAGGAGAAATGAAAATGATTCTTTTTTCTCTTGTTTTCACAAATTTAAAATTTAATCGATTTATTTTTTATTTAAATATTTAATCCTTTTATTTTTAAATTTTAAATTTAAATTTAATTGTTAATATTTTTTATTAAATTTATTAGTATGAAATTTTTAAATAAAAAAATATTTATTTGGTAATAATGTAATTAAAAAATAATATTATAATAAAATACTCTCAACAATGTTAATAATTGAATATGAATTTTAAAATTTGAAACTTAAAAAGACTAAATTCTTAAAAATATATATATAAAAACTAAATTCTAAATTCATGAAAAGTATAGTAACTTATTACATATTTAAATTTTTTTATAAAAACTTCATTGAAACTTAAATGTTAAGATGAGAGAGGTAGGGTAATCTTTTATCGGATTAAGTTTTTTAGATAATTGATTACCCAATTTCACGTAATTATACCATGTATAAAAGAAGAGCTTTATTTATTTAATATAATGTCTTAAAAATAATATTTATTTAGTTTAAAAATCAATTTCATCTCATAGAAAACAAATGGCTTGATTTCGGGATATTATTAATCGTCTTTATACCGCGTTTTGGTTAATTAAATCCATTTAGGTTTTGACTCTGCGGAAACTCAATTTCCATTTTACTAAAAATGTTTCTACTTAACAATGCAAGTAACATACATACAAATACCCTCCAAAGAAATGCTGGGAAAAGGCATAGTTAGTTTTGTAATATTACAGATGCAGCCATCTTCTAATTCATTACTTCAAAGTCAAAGTTCCCAAAGAAGTTGTTAGTTAGCAGCAATGGTGGAGGAAGAAATTCCCAGTGATGAAGCAAATGTGGCTGTGGTATCTCCCGTAAGGTATCGTTTAAGGCGGTCGAGATCATCGGCAGCATCGAGCATGGTTGGCCGAGTCGAGGGGATTTCTTGAGTGCAAAGAATACCCAATTCAATCAGTTCTGCAATGCCAACTTCCCACATTCTTTCACTTCAGAGGACTGCTCCATTGATGCTTGAATCAGTGATGGGTCCACCACATTTTCAACCTTTCCATGGTAGTGATTCTTTACCCATTTGTGCAAGCTGAATCCACCAGCAAACATGTCATCAGTTGGTCGTCTTCTTGTCACCATTTCAAGAACTATAACTCCGAAGCTGTATACATCTCCCCGGATGGACATATTCGATCCAAATCCATATTCTGCAAAAGTTGTTGGTATGAGTTTTAATAGGCAACCCGAATCCAATGTCTACAATAACTCTTGAGAATTAAGTGAATTATGAAGATTACCTGGTGCAATATAACCAATGGATCCGGTTAACATATTTGCACTGGAATTTCCCATGTCATCAATAGCCCCACCTCCATTGCCAGCAGCTACTGTCATAACCAGCCTTGCAATCCCGAAGTCTGAAACCAATGCCGTCATATCATCATTTAGAAGAACATTGCTTGGTTTTAGATCACAGTGTATGACTCGAACTGGGGAAAGGTGATGCAAATAGGCCACCCCTTCAGCAATGTCACTACAAATCCTGACTCTCTGAATTAGGCTCAGATTGGAGGAGCCTTGACCCGAACTAGACTCAGATTGTGGATAGAGACGGCTATCTAAGCTTCCATTTGCCATATACGGAAGAACCAAAGCCTTAAAATCGGGTAAACTACAGGCTGTTATAATCCGAATAAGATTTCGGTGCCGAATCCTCTTTAGAACTTGGCATTCTCTGTTGAAACTTTTGGTTGAATTCCCAGACTGCAAATGTAATAGCTTTACGGCAATGCTTGTTCCATCCTGGAGAACTCCTCTGTAAACACGTCCGTAGCTACCTGTCCCAATTAGATTCCGGTCATCGAATCCTCCAGTGGCATTTAACAGTTCTTTTTAACTGATTCTGGGGAACTTGTGCATTATTTCTGGTGTTGATGGCTTTCTTAATCTTTCATTTCTCCTGGATGCAACCATTAGTTTAGTGCGACGGACTCCAATCACACAGAGTACTGCTGATAACAACACTGAGACAAATATGACTAGGATAAAAATAATTAAGAATGCACGTGATTGAAACCAATGCTTCTTCCGCGGACATGTCGCCCTAGTAGACGCCACTCCACATAGACGCGGATTGCCTAAGAAGGACATATATGTGGCTGAATTGAAGATGCCACTAGTAGGAACCATTCCTTCAAAGTTGTTAAAAGAAAGATTAAAAAATGTGAGGTTAATTTTGCTCAAACTCATCGGTATGTTTCCAGCTATGTTGTTGCTCGAAACATCGAATGATTCGAGGTTCCTTAGATCACCTAGAGACTCCGGAAGTTGGCCTTGGAGGGAATTATGTGAGAAATTTATCGCTTTCACTGCGATACAGCTCGATATTTGTGGGAAGATGTTCCCATTAAGGTTGTTTGATGAGAGATCAATTTCTTCAACATTTTCCAGCTTGCTGAGCTCAATTGGTAAAAGCCCTTCAAAAAGGTTGTGTGACAAATTTATGAATCCTCTGATTTCACGTATTTCGATTATCTCTTGAGGGATCCTCCCTGTTAGCTTATTGTAAGACAGATCAAGCATGTAAAGATTGGAGCATTTGAATAGTTGTGGCGGTATTGTCCCAGAAAGGAGGTTGTTATTGAGAAACAAATATCGAAGTGCAAGTAAATCTTGTAGGAACAATGGCAGCAGCAACAAAGAGATTTGCAAGCAGAAGCAAGAGTAATCGAAGCAGAAAAGAAAACAAGCAGAGCAGCAAACAAGAAACTTGAATGTACAGCAAGAATTGTAACTGAACATTACATTTTTTTCATTCAAAATTTGAAATAAAAAGGAGTTACAATTTGTTCATTTGATAGTTACCTACTAATCTAACTGCCTCCACTAATTTACAACCAATGTAAGTTAAAGTCAAATACAAAATGAGCTGCCATATCAGCTTTTACATCAGCTATCTAATCACTAACTTAATCCTGCTAACTATTAAAGCTAGTTACAATCAAACTGAACTAAATTACATCAAAACAAAACAGCAATGTCAGTTGCTTCATTTGGTCCAAAAACCATTCGTGCGCGCCAAGCAAAATGAGCTGAGCTTGATAGCTGCTGGTCTCGACAGTAGCATGCTTCTGGCTCCATGTTGCATTGCAGTCCAGCTTTCAACACTCCTCCTTGGACTGTATGCAACACATTCCAATTGCACTTCTCAAAGATTCAAATCGAGCAGCCCCTAAAGGCTTGGTCATTATGTCAGCCAATTGTGCCCCTAAGCTGCAATGCACAAGGCTGACTTCCTTTGCTTGTTCAGCCTCTCTAACAAAATGCAGTTTGATTTTAAAATGCTTAGTCTTACCATGGAACACAGGGTTATTGGCTATCGCAACTGCAGACTGATTATCCACCCAAATTTCAGTTGCTTCATCTTGAGTTTCATTAAGGTCATGAAGCAGCTTCCTTAGCCAAATGGCCTGATTAACTGTTCCTGCTGCAGCAATGTACTCTGCTTCAGCTGTGGACTGAGCAACAGTTTGTTGCTTCTTTGAACTCCAACAAAACATGCCCGATCCAAGTGTGAAGAAGTATCCAGAGGTACTCTTCATGTCATCGAGGGATCCTGCCCAATCACTATCAGAGTAACCTTCTAATTTCAGTTCCTTCCCACTTTCAAACATTACACCAAAGTTAGCTGTGCCTTTGATGTATCTAAGGACCCTTTTTGCAGCTTTCAAATGTGCCTCATTGCAACAATGCATGAATCTCGATAACAGGCTAACACCAAACATGATGTCTGGCCTGGTTGCTGTTAGATACAACAGACAACCAACTAGGCTTCGATAATGCCTTTCATTAACCCTTTGCTGATCACCATTACTGGTTAATTTTTCACCCTGTGCTACTGGTGTACTTACTGCTTTACAATTTGCATGCAAAATTTGCCAAGAATCTTCAAGGCAAATGTTTGTTGGCTGATGAAGATGCCCCGATCAGACTGGTGAACTTCCATGCCAAGGAAGTAAGTCATGACCCCTAAATCTGTCATCTCAAACACTTGCTGCATTTGAATCTTGAACTCATCAATGAGCTCAACTTTGCTCCCTGTCACTAACAAGTCATCCACATACAAGGAGACAATCAGCAAGGTTTCAAATTCTGACCTCTTAACATACAGAGTAGGTTCACTAAGGCTCTTCACAAATCCAAGCTTGGTCAGATAAGCATCAACTCTGTCATACCAGGTCCTTGGTGCCTGTTTCAGGCCATAGAGAGCCTTTCTTAACTTGTACACTTTGTCTTCATGTCCAGCAACATCAAAACCTTCAGGTTGCTCAATGAAGATCTCCTCCTTGAGAAAACCATTCAGGAATGCAGATTTGACATCCAATTGGTGAACTTTCCACTGCTTCTGAGCTGCTAAAGCAAACAGTAGCTTGATTGTGTCCAGTCTTGCCACTGGAGCAAAAGTCTCCAAGAAGTCCACACCATACTGCTGACTGTAACCCTTCACCACAAGCCTGGCCTTGTGCTTGTTCAGTGAGCCATCAGCATTGTACTTGGTCCGGTACACCCATTTAACCCCAATAACCTTCTTATTTTCTGGTCTGCTCACCAACTCCCATGTTTCATTTTTATTGATCATCTCCAGCTCAGCTTCCATAGCTTCCATCCAGCTTCTGTCCTTGGCAGCTTCTTCAAAGTCTGAGGGCTCAATCACAGCAACACTGCACCTCTGATAGACATCAGCCAAAGTTCTGGTGCCCCTCACTGGTGTGTCATCTACAGCATCTTCACTTGGTTCCTCTTCTGTAGGCTCAGCAACCAAGTCCAACTGATCCATTTCAAACATGTTAGCTTCAGCACTATTCCAATTCCACACCTTTTCTTCATCAAATTTTACATCCCTGCTGACTAAGACTTTCTTCGCTATAGGATCATAAACTCTATAGCCCTTCTTGTTGCTGCTATAGCCAACAAAGATTCCTGGAGTGGCCCTGCTCTCGAGCTTGGTTCTCTTTTCCACTGGAACAAGAGCATAACACACACAACCAAACACTTTCAAGTGTGTTACTACAGGTTTAACTCTATGCCAAGCCTCATAAGGAGTCTTATCCTTGACTGCTCTAGTTGGCAGTCTATTGAGCAGATACACTGAGGTGTTAACTGCCTCAACCCAAAACTGACTTGGAAGCTTGCCTTGAAACAAGAGGCACCTGGCCATTTTCAGCACAGTCCTATTCTTCCTCTCACAGACTCCATTCTGTTGAGGAGTATAGGCTGTTGTGAGCTGATGATGAATCCCATCACTGTCACAAAGCTTTTGAAATCTCTCAGACACATATTCAGAGCCATTATCAGTCCTCAAAGCTCTAATTTTGTAGCCTGACTAATTTTCAGCATAAGCCTTGAATTTATAGAAGGCTTCAAACACTTCTGACTTTTGCCTCAAGAAGTAGACCCAGCACAACCTTGTTAAATCATCTATAAACAGGGCAAAGTACCTGTTCTCACTGATTAAAGGTGTTCTCATAGGACCACAAACATCAGAGTGCACCAATTCGAGCTTGTTTTGAGCTCTCCAAGCACTGTCAGCAGGAAAAGGCAGTCTAGCCTGCTTACCAAGCTGACAAACCTCACAAACATTCCCACTAACCTCAACTTTTGAAATACAATCAACCAAATTCAGCCTATGTAGCAGATCAAGCGATCTGAAATTGGAATGGCCTAGTCTCCTATGCCACAAGTCAGTGCTGTCAGCAAGGCTGGTGTATGCCTTTCTTTCTACTTGGCTAACATCCAGCATGAAGCATCTATCGGTCATGGAGACTGAGATTAACTCTAGACCATTCATGTCTTGAACAGTACAGCAACCATCCTTAAAAACCAATGTATAGCCCTTTTCAACTAATTGGCCTACACTAAGTAAATTCTGGTCTAAGTCAGGTACAAAAAGCACATCTGAGATCAGCTTGTTACCTGAACCAGTGCTAACCAGCACACTGCCCTTGCCCTTAGCCTCAATCAGCTTGCCATCTCCAATTCTGATCCTAGAGTGGAAGCTTCTGTCTAAGCCCTTGAACAACTTCTCATCTGCTGCCATATGGTGTGAGCAGCCACTGTCTAGTAGCCAATCATTGCTGGTTTTTGTTGTGCCAACAAAACAGGTTGCTGTAAACACATGCTCCTCCTGAGCTTGCATGTCCTCAGCTGGTCTAGCTTGTTGTAGAGCAGCCTCCCTTGGTTTGCCTTTGCACACCTTCTCTACATGACCAAACTGCTTGCACTTTCTGCACTGAATATCTGGCCTAAACCAGCAATATTTTTCTGAATGTGTTGTCTTCTTGCAGTGAACACATGGTGGAAACACCCTTTTTGCTTCATCTCTTCCTGACTTGGCCTTTCTATTGTGCCAAGGCTTCTTGTCTTTTGCACTCATGCTTGAGCCTTCACTGGCTTTAGCCTGGAAAGCAGCTTCAGGATTCTCCTCCTGCCTATTTGCCCTCCTTTGCTCAAGTGCATACAGGGAGTTTATCAGCTCAGACAATGAAATGGCTGATAAGTCCCTCGAGTCCTCAAGTGAAGAGATTTTAGACTCAAATTTCTCAGGGAGAGTTGTAATAACCTTTTCAACAACTCTGCTCTCTGTGAAGTCAACTCCCAGGAGCCTAATGCTGTTGACAATGGCCATTATCCTGTCTGAGTACTGCTTGATGGTCTCAGACTCCTTCATCCTCAAATTTTTAAAATCTCTCCTGAAGTTGATCACTTGCTGTTGCCTTGTCTTGTCTGTCCCCATGAACTCCTCCTTCAGCTTCTCCCAGGCCTGTTTTGGTGAGTCACAGGCCATGATGCGAGTGAATATCACATCAGAGACTCCATTTTGCAAGCAGGCCATAGCCTTATGCTTCTTGGCTCGCTCCTCAGCATGCTGCCTCATCTGTGCAATGGTGGGATTGGCTCTCAATGGAGGTGGTTCAGCATCATTTTCAATCACACTCCAAAGATCGTGTGCCTGAAGATAAGTCTTCATTTTAACTATCCAAATGTGATAGTTTTCTCCAGTGAACACTGGTGGAGGTGGTGGAGTGAAACTCATCTTGCTAGACTGAGTTTAAGTGCTTCGATCCTTTTTAGTTTAAAGCTTTGCTGTAGATTTTAAATTGAAATCAACAGAATGCAAGCAAAGGCCCCTCAAAGACTCGAGCTCATGATACCATTTGTAGGAACAATGGCAGCAGCAACAAAGAGATTTGCAAGCAGAAGCAAGAGTAATCGAAGCAGAAAAGAAAAACAAGCAGAGCAGCAAATAAGAAACTTGAATGTACAGCAAGAATTGTAACTGAACATTACATTTTTTTCATTCAAAATTTGAAATAAAAAGGAGTTACAATTTGTTCATTTGATAGTTACCTACTAATCTAACTGCCTCCACTAATTTACAACCAATGTAAGTTAAAGTCAAATACAAAATGAGCTGCCATATCAGCTTTTACATCAGCTATCTAATCACTAACTTAATCCTGCTAACTATTAAAGCTAGTTACAATCAAACTGAACTAAATTACATCAAAACAAAACAGCAATGTCAGTTGCTTCATTTGGTCCAAAAACCATTCGTGCGCGCCAAGCAAAATGAGTTGAGCTTGATAGCTGCTGGTCTCGACAGTAGCATGCTTCTGGCTCCATGTTGCATTGCAGTCCAGCTTTCAACAAATCTCCAAAGCTGGCAGGGATTTCTCCATAGAATTTGTTGTTGGAGAGATCAAGCTGACCGAAATGAGGCAATTTTGCTAATTCTAAAGGAATTCTGATGTTGAACAAGTTGTGGAACAAAAGAAGTCATTCCAACATTAACAATAAACTCAACTCTTCTGGGATTGTTCCATTTAGAAAATTGGATGTCAAGTTCAACATTGTAATGTTGGAGAGGTTCCTGATTTCTGGTGGAATCGACCCGATTATGAGGTTTTCCTGCAATTCGAGGCGCTTCAGACTAGGGTGACCAATTGAGCTCGGTAATTTTCCTCCAAGTCCCATTCCAGCCAATTCAAGTTCCGTCAAGCCAGTACAATTTCCTAACGTGGCAAAGAAGGGATAAAGATCGGTGTTATTTCCATGGCTTCTCATGTTGTTATATGACAAATGAAGAAACATAAGATTCAGAAGCTTGCTTACTAAATCTGAAGGCAGTTCACCAGATAGATGATTGTTCTCCACATCTAGATTATATAGTGTAGTATTGGTTAAGGATGCAGGAAGCTGGCCAATAAATTGATTATTGTATAAATTGAGTGTCCATAAACTGGGACAGTTTCCAATTTCCATAGGAATTCGACCTATGATGTAGTTGAAAGACAAATCTATAACTTTTAATTGCGTACAGTTAGAGAAAAAGGAAGGAGGCAGGGGGCCTGTCAAGTTGTTTTCCATAACAGCAAACACGATGAGGCTGGTGAGGAGGGCGAAACTATCGGGCACTGGACCATTTAAGTCATTTTGATTAAGTACAAGAGTTTGGAGGCAAGGGAGTGAGGAAAGTTGTGGTGGAATGCTGCTGAAGAAGTGGTTTTCATAAAGGTTTATGAGTTGAAGAGCAGTGAGGTTTGAAAGGGAAGGTGATATCTTCCCCACAAGTCCAGAGCTAGAGAGATCAATTTGTGTCACACGATGATGTTGCTCGTTACATGTGACACCAGTGAAGTTGCAAACATGAACACCATCTTCCCAGTTCGCAAGAGTCGATTTTGGATCCACTAATACCGACTTCTTGAATGCTAGAAGTGCAGCCTTGTCTTCAACCAAAGATCGGCCCTGAAGACAATCATGATAAGGATAACGACGACGATTTGGATAAGGTGAACCCGTATTGCTGGATACCAAAATAAAATGGAGTAGAAATAGAAGAATGTAAAAATTTCTAATGAATGCCATTGTCATTGCCTTTGGAAGTGCCTAAGAAACTTCCCTTTGTGAGTGTCACCTTTGTTTCATCTCCAAGCCTTCATTATAACAAGAATTTAATACAAGTTGAGGAATTGTGAATTGAGATAAACAAAAAGAGACTATGATTTTTCTAATGAAGTGGATTTGAGAGTGACATTTTATAAAGTTGTTTAAAGGTAGAACTAGATTCCCGGTGAGGAAATATTTCAATAGTGACAATGATTTGTAGAGAGACTAACATGCTTTTTCTTTTCATCTCTATACCGTTGAAGTTTTATATATACTGCAACCAATGAAATAGTTAATTAATATTTTAAAATATGAGCCAAATATTTCAAGAAAGGACAAAGGCAACCACCCCTACTCAAAAATTTAAAATTTTTAAATAAAATCCATGTCCATCCCATCTCATAATCTGATTTTTGAAAGAAAATATGCTGTAAGATACATTGATATTTGGATTGTTTTATTAACCTTAACTATAATAACAAATTTATGGGTTTGGTTTTCAATCACTGTTTATATTCTTTATTGATCAACACCGGAATGGGATATAAATTCCAGTGGTTGCAACAATGGAAATGATTTTAATAGGATATGATGCAAATTTATTAAAAGATAATGGAACATCCTGTCATAGAAGCACTCAATCAAGTGATCCATATGCATCAGCGGGGAGAGAGAGATAACGTCTTTCTTCTTCTTTTATGTTTGAGGGTCCACAAGTTGACAATTAGTGTTCATTTAGATGGTATTTTAGTGATGGACATAAATTTAGATTTGTGTTAACAGGAAAAGAGTTGACATTTGTTTTCTATCAGTGACTGAAACTGCATATAACTATGATTAAATTGTTGTGATAATTTTGTTGGGAATTTGAGATTTTCCAACCTCGTTCTTTGCAGGGGAAATTTGTTAGGCAGATGGAGTTTTTGGGTTGCCAACATTTTTTCCGCAAACAATGAGATAAAGCTAAAGAGTCAGAATAGTAAATGAAGCTTGAAAGGGAGCCATGAATCTCAAGTCCTTTGCTAAATCCCTTTCTAAGATTCCCACGTCCCAATAGTCTACATCACTCTTTGTTAAGAGTATAGATAAGGACTGTGCTAGCTAACTCTGTTATTGAACTAGCCTAGTAGCTGTTAGTTTGTTATTCAATTGTTAGCAATAACAGTTACTCATATATTTTGTAAATATTATTGTTATAATGTACAAACTTGAGATACTAAACTAAATACAAAGAATTCTTTCATTACTCAATACATTTTCATTCTATTCTTTCAATACTTAGTACAGTTTCATTCATTCAATACACAATACATTAACAACTCACCGTAGGTGTTAACACTCTTAACATTGGCATGGTTGCTTAATACATTTTTCTACAAACTCATTAACCATCCAAATAAAACAGTTTATTGAAGTGTTGATATTTAAAAGATTGGGATGTTTGAAGCAGAAGATATCCCTTCAAACACTGTTGCGTCTTCTTCTTCTTCCAATCCGTTCTCTCACTTCAAGCTTTATGTATTCCTCTCTCATTCTTCTAGACTTTGCTTCAAATTTTTCATTACTTACGCCACACTATTTTAGCTTATATGTTAGGTAAAAAACAATTTAAATTTACAAAAATTCAAAATTTTAGAAATTTTAAAAAATTATGAGAAAACATTCTTTAAATTTCAAAAATAAAAAGCAAATAATTTTAAAAAATTTCAATGAACAAAAGAATTTTAAATTTTAAATTTTAAATTATTAATTTTTTTCAAAAATCATGAGGAAAATAAAAATTCAAACTAAAGTTAATTACAAATCGTTGGTGTCAGTTGGGTTTATTTATACTACTCAAGTAATAGTTCCCACAACCAAATTGTTTCACATATATTTATATAAAATTTCATTTATTTGTTTTCTTATATAAAAAGTGCTTATTTGTATGTATATTAGTATTAATATTTTTATTTTACAGTTTAAATTTTTTAAATCACATCATTATAAAATTATCATTCCTAACTGCTGTAGCTCCCTTCTTTCTTCATATATGTTTTATCTCTAAAATTAAACTAATTTTAGAGTGCGTAATTTGTCCATACGAGGAAATGAGGTATTTATTAAATTGTTTTACAAGTCATTCCAGTTTATGCAATACAATGTTTTATGTTGTCTGTGTCATTATGCCGAGAGTTAGAAAATTTGATGTGCAGATTTAGGTGATGTAATTTATAATCTAACAAAGGCATACATTGATGTAGTTGGAATACTATGTGTATCCCAAAAGCGCGAGGGGGGATTGCGTTTAGCGAGTTATCAAAATTTAATATAACCCTGTTGGCGAAACAAGGCTAGAAGCTAATCATTAATCCCAACAGTTTACTTACTTGAGTAATGAAAGCAAAATATTATCCTCTTGGAGATTTCATGAGTTTAAGTTTTACCTGGCATAGTATTTGGGGTGTATGTAATCTATTGGAGAAAGACACAGGGTGGAAGATCGGGAATGGTGAATCGATGAACATATGGAATGATGTGTGCTTGTCGAGTCCTGGTGATGGAAGAGTAAAAAGTCAAAATATTGATTTAAGATACTTAACTATTGCAGATTTAATTGATAGTGAATTGGTTACCTGGAAAAAGTAGGTCATCAATAGGCTGTTCAGTGATGAGCAAGCTGAGAGAATATTATCCATCCCGCTGGTGAGCAGTATGCAGACAAATGAGATAATATGGAAGGGTGACATTTTTGGAGTTTATATAGCAAAGATCAAGTACAATTGGCTCATTACAGAGGACCAAAATTTGTTGGGAAACAACAATACATTCCAATCTAAAGATACAAGAAGCTACTTTACAAAAAAGTGGAGCCTCAAAATTCCCTGCAAGATTCGAATAAATCTATGGAAAATAACTAATGAATATATGCCTCCTTTGTTGGAACATTTTCAAATATTTATAGTATCCCAATAACTATAAATGAATGGGTGTAATTAATCAAAAGATAAAACTTTTGGTCATTGGTCAAAAGTTATATCATTTGATTTTTTTTTTAAAAATGAATTATAACTATTCAAAAAATATTATTTGAATAGTTTCAAAATTAAATGAATAATTATTATTTATTTATTCATAAAGACACCTATTGAAATATGTCTCTATGAAGAGACATGAAAATTCCTATAAATAGGAATGGGATTTCATTTGGAAATCATATCAACAAATTCTAATATTCTTTCTTTCCTTCCTTCATTTTCTAATATTATTAGATTATTCTATAAAGTATTACTGCAGAAATCCTTTGTAGAAATTGAGTTTTTTGTTATACATTGCTCAGTGCATAGTGGACTATTCTCGTCAGTGCAAAACACAAATAGTTATTGGCTTCATTGTATCCTCGAGATTAATTTGCTTGGAACTCATTTGCACACCGAAGGTAGGTGGGGGAGAATATAACCTTAAAGATAGTGGCTTGATACACGCCTTGGAGCCTATCCAATTTTTTCTTTTTCTATTCGAGTTTCGATCGTGTGTTCGAGATTTTCCTTACCGGAGTTTTGAACTAACATCCTTTAGGTAACCTAAAGTCTCAAAGGCTTAAAGAAGATGCACTTTGCCCAATCTATAAAGAGGAGGAAGAGACAGTAGCCCATCTGTTTCGAGATTGCGCATTCACAAAACCAGTTTTGCAGGAGGTAGGAGTGGCACCCTAAAGCACAAACATGAATCAAAGTTGGAAACAATGGTTACTTCTAGAATTAGGAAATAACACTTTACAGGCACAAATCTAGCTAATTCATTTTAGGCGATATGCTATAATAGGAATAAGCTTTATCACAAGGGAGTAAGGGAGTGGGTACAGGAAGTAGTGGGATCCATCAAAGCATACATATCAGAAGTTAAACAATTGGAAAAGTTATCCGAGATTAAACACAAAATAGGAAAAGAAAGTTGGGAACCATTAGAGGGGGGATTAGTTAAAGCCAATTTTGATGCATCCTACCAAAAATAATTGATCAGGGCTATATCCGAGATTGTAATAAGGAATAATGAAGGATTAGTAATGGGATCGTGTTTTTACCCGTGGGAGAACATTCGAGATCTGACCATTGCAGAAGCATGGGCGTGCCTATAAGCAGTCATCTTCACAGACGATTTGGGTTTTAGAGAAGTATGCGTGGAAGGGGACGCGTTAACCGTGAGAAAGAAATTGAGGGTACGTTTGGTTCACTGTAATGGAATAGAGCTATAATTGAATAGAGCTGTAATTGAATAGAGTTGTAATGGAATAAAGCTGTAATCAGTAATTCAATTATTTGGTTAAATGGAATGGAATAGAATTGTAATAGTATTCTTGTGTTTGGCTGAATAGAATGATGTTTTAATAGCATAAGGAGAAAAACTAAAATGACTAGAATACCCTTAGTAGATTTTTTTTTAGGTAGATGATTATTGTTATTGTTATTAAATTTTAATAGGATTAAAAAATAATAACTAATTTAATCATTTTTTAAATATAATTATTATTAAAATATGAATTAATACATATTATAACCCTTAAACTAGATAAATATTATTTATTTATTTTATCAATACATATTATTTAATTTAATAATAAATAATAATTTAATCATATTTTAATATAATTATTACCAAACATAATTTGATAAAAATAAAAATAAATAATTTAATAACATTCTTAATATAATTATTATTAAAATATGAATTAATAAAAATCATAACATAATCTCATGGGATCATAGTTGCCAAATTACAAATATTGATCCAAAAATAATAATTATTCTCATTTTTATATATATGAAAAACATCAAACAACTATACACCAAACAAGCAAGCAGACCTCTATTTTAACTTCTCTATTTTTTTCCCCAACCTATTAACATCAATTCTAAAAATATTCCCCCAAAATACCAAAAAAGAAAAAGGGTCCTTCTCTGCCATTTATGTATCTTCAACCTGAATCACTTCCCATACTCCCCATGTTCTTCAATCCTCTTGGTCTCTGCATCATGCCAAAACCCAACATCAAAAACATGAATAATAGCATAAAAAATTATTGCATTGTAAGAAATGTAAAAGAAGAGAAACCAAATCATATATTACCTTCTTAGAACTCTTCTTCTCCTTAACTGCAATCTTCGCATTCTACAGAAAAGAAAAATATTTGACAGATCTAGCAAGAATTGTTGTTACCGAAGATGCAAAATCTTTGACATCAACTGCTTTCAAAGAAGTCAATGATAGTCTCATCATGACCTTGAGTAGTGCAATATAGTGATAACTTTTCTACATCAAAGGATGTATTTAGGCAACGTGAGAACTTCCTCAATACAACGACAATGCAAGGAAAGAAAGATTGTTAAACTCACCTTATATGGGCAAAGCTTGTGAGAAAAAAGCTCAGCATACTCCATAAAGTCACTTTCAGATTTGGGAATAAAATTATCAAGAGTCCTATCATTACCTTTCTTGGAAAACAGTTCAGTCATTGATTTATAATCGGCTTATTCCACAAGCCTATAATAGAAAGCAAAATGTTAGATCATGGCACCTTATTGACAAAAAAAAACAATGAAGACAAAAATCACCTTTAGATATATACCCATATATATACACACACAAAAATAAAAAATGGGTGAAGGATAACAATAAGACTTAAGCTAATTTAGAAACAAACGACAATGAAATAGTTCTTAATAGAAGTCAATAAATTTAAGTTCTAGTACTATTAAGATATTCATGCCAATGAGTTTATAACAAAAGATCTAGGAAAACACTATGATTCTGTCAATATCCACAAAATTGTTATAAGTGACACTGTAATTAGCCTCAAAGCAAAATCTTATGCCACCATAAAAAAGGATACAGGGAGAGGCTCTATCTACTTGGTTCTAGATCCAAATTGTAAGAATAGAATACATGAATCACTATTAATGATCGATCAAATTCCTTAATTGATGCAGTAGGATGGTAATGGATCACATTGACATTTTCTTATCACATCAAGAATGAGGCGCATCTTAATAGAGTTTGAATTACCAATTTTAAGTTATATTCTCTTATCCATCTGACAATGCCAGGAGATACATGTATCAAAAATCAAATCAAGACCAATCTAGAATTAACTAATAACTTTTAACCAGGTTTTTCTTGCCTATGTTTAGTTGGTTTAAAAGGTTGCAATTTTGAACATGTTTTCCAGTATAGAATTTTAAGAAGCAATAAAAAGATTCATAGGACCAAAGAGCCCCGACAACAAAATACTAGTAAATATAATTAATACAAGTTATAATGAAGAGGTGAAGGAAGTTCATCTTCATTCTCCCATGATTCCTTGATATCAGAGTCATCAATATCTCCATTGTCCCATTTGCTTTTAAGTTGTTCCTTTGCAGGGAGAGGTGGAATCTCATCCTCTGAAACAATAGCATACAACTTTCTAAGAAAAACAAAGGGGGATTTTAAGAAAAGGAAACCAAGAGTAAAAAGAGTGACATAATGCAATAGGTTCTCCAACTAAGATTGGAAACAGACCATAATCTTTAGCACTTATTAACAACTCAAAAACATATGAAATACATAATAGAAATGAATCTAGTTTAAGGTCTCTTTACATTTTAAAATTCCTATACAGAACTACGAGGCAACCATCAGGTAATGTTTCAAGGAAAGAACTAGTGAATCCCAACAACTGAAGCCAAGACTAGATTCCCAAGATGTTGCCACAATTACTGATCTTCCACGACATGCAGTTTTTCTTTTTAGTAAAAAGAAAAAAACCTCTAAATTTCTTTTTTTGGTCTGGTAAATCCATAGCCGATTTTCCAAGAAACTCAAAGCAAACACCTTTGAAACATCTTAACTCAACCTCATAAAATCCAAAACCAAAAACAAGAAAAAGCCCTAAATTTTAATAAACCCAAAAAGAATTCAGCTCTAAAAAAAGAAATTTCCCACAGTCAAGTTCATGCATAATAAAACATACAAAAGAAAATAGAATCACTTATCAGTCAAATAATTAACAACAAATTTGGGACAAAATGAAAACTTACCCCAGTCTTCTATCTTCACTTAACAACAAATCGCCTTGTTATCTTTCCAGTATTTGTTAAATCAAAGCAATAAAATCAGAAATGCGGTGAAAAGGCAAAAAAAAAAGGAAAAAGAAAGGGTTGCAACTCTACAACCAAAGGAAACAAAAGAAAACGTAGAGATGGGAAGAAAAGAATGTTAGAGATTAAACGAAAACCTAATGAAACAAGAAAAATATAATATTACATGCCTCTAGCTCATAGATTATCTCGATCGCATTGTAAAACTCCTCAATAGGCCACTCCTTATGCCTCACCACATTAGCAGTTGCTATCGCCGTCGATATCACTGAAGAAACGATCAAAAGGCCTCTATATTTTCTCTCTCTATTTTCTCTCTTTTTTGTCAAAGGGAGATTGGGTTGGCGAGGATAGAAGCATGAAAAAGAGGGAGATAAGGTTGCGAGGAAATTGGAAGAAGAATGAGAAAGAGGAAAATACTTCAGACGTGGGAAAGAAATAAGGGTAAAATTGAAAGTCAGAGGAAACTTTTCACCCACCCATTCATTGAATAGTTATTCCCAACTCAGACCACCGAATTGAAAATAGAACTTTTGCCTTGAATAATCCCGTTTGGAATAGGGCTATAATAGCTCATTATAGCCAACCAAACAATGGCTTAGTTATGGGCCCACTGATTCAGCTGTAATGCATTAGTATTACGGCCAACCAAACATGTTGGCATATATCTCAGATGGCAAACAAAATGGCACATGGGTTGGCAACGAGAAGATACCGATATGATTCCCTGATTTACTGGATAGAAGAAGTCCCAACAGAAGTGGAGCATCTCGTCATTAGAGATAGGAGGGGATTTCAAATAGGATAGGTAGAGGTTGATATTTTCTGAGTCGATAGAAAGTGTTGGTGGTTAATCTCCAAGGAGCTCAGTGGACTGTAGCGCTAGAAAAAAGTGAAATGGTACCAATGAAGACTTCGAGGGAAGCTAGTTTCTTTGAAAGCTTTCTCCAATGCAAGAAAGGGGAAAGGTTTTCAAGAGAAGATTAAAGGTTTTTTTAGGACTTATTTTTTTTAAGTCTGAGTTTGTGACTGTTCTTTGGCTTAATTGTTAAGTTCTATATTAACTATATTCGACAATTAGGATTACCAGAGGCATCACCCAGGTTAGCCATTAACTATGGGCCGGGGCAAGGGATTTAGGAAATTACTTTAACCTTCTTCTTAATAAATGCATCGGTTAATTAGATTTCAAAAAAATAAACTAAATTTATGAACCATGAAATCTACATTAAAAAGACCAATAATATGATTATGATAGCCATTGACACTACTCACTCAAGTAATCAATTTATATTTTTTCTCAACAAATCATCAACTAAACAGTAAAGCATTAGTTTGTTTCCCTTCTAATGTTGGTATGTAACAAGATTCTAATATATATCGAGTAAAATGAAAAATAGCACATAAGTCTAATTGATTTATGTTTTTAATAGTGTTAAAAGTTTTGGAATGACTGTGATGTGTTTGAAGAAGTATCAATTTCCTGAAGCACTGCAACAAAGTGGCCTGTTTCCATATTTTTGAGTTACGTAGGATTAGGGTTTGCTTAAGTTTGTTAATGTTGCCCTTGATTAGTTTTAGAGACCTTTGTGAAAAAGATGGAAGCTGATGGAAACAAATGTTATAAATTGTTGGTTTGAGGTATCTAGAGAATAGTTACCATGTCGGACTTTGATTCGATTGGGGAAATTGAAAGATATAGAAATTTTGGACAATAGGGTTAAAAGGGGACTAAAGTGAAAGGAGTGAAAAATATGTGTTAGGTATAAGTTGCATACTTATTGTTTATATCAAAATTTTCATACGTAGATAATGACGAGGTCAGAACGTCGAGGGATAAAGGTGAATTCAAACGACAGATAGTTAACTCGGTTTATGCTAACTTAACATGTTTTTATTTTATGTCTTTAGTTGATGTCAATTTCATTAATTTAATGGTAATATGAATAAAAACATAAATTATCTCATATGTTTGTTAAATATCAAATGATAGTATAAAAGTTAAGTGGTAACTTTAAGGCTTAATAAGAGAACAAAGTAAGTAACAATGCTTTATGCTATGCTCAAATTGAGGTAATTATTAAGTTACTATTCTTTGTCTTATGAAACAATATAAAGCTATGATATAAACTATTATGAAGTTGTGATAACCTTAATTACTTTGATAATATTTGATGAGATGATATGTATATGTATATGTAGATATATGTAAAGAATCAAATATGAATTATAATGTTATGATGTTAGAAATTGAATTGAGCCATGATATGATTTGAAATTTATACTAATGATAATTGATATTGGAGTATTCCCTATTAACAATACCGGATAGAGATTAGGTATAGTTGTCATGCCATAAGATTCTTGTGTATATAGGTGAGCGCATTTGTACAGTTTCCGAAGCCACCAAAAATAAAACCTAATTGAAAAATATGATAGTAGAAAGCGACAAGTAGGATCATAACTATAGAGACCGATGATATTTTTATTTCTTTAACAAACAAGTAAAATAAAAATAAATAAAGGGGGTTTAGAAATAAAAACTAAAATTAAAAGTAAAAGAAAGTTAAAAGAAATAAGAAAAAATAATAATAAAATCAATGAGTAAAAACTCTAGTCAAAGCAAAATTGTTGTTTGATTCAAGGGTTTGATCATTGATACAAAGATGAATTCCAATGTTATTTAATAAATTGGTTATAGTTACGAAAAATATGTCACACCCTGAAATCCAAGTTAGTAGAATCAGGTAATTTAACTGTGGGCTCAAGGGAGATATTGGGGTCAGGATTGTAGAAGTTAGAAATTAATAAAATAAAATAATTAATTAGGTAATAATAAAAAATTAATTGGGTTAAAAAATATATATATTAGTGAAGATTAAATTGGGATAGTAGTGAATTAGGAGCTATTAGAACAATGGAGGAAATAGGAGGGGGCTTGGGGTAAATAGCCCAAATTTTGAAATTTGGTTAGCTATAGAAGATCACCCACCATCCCTTCCCTCCACACTTTCAACCATTTCAAAAGTTTGTTATATCTAAAAATTAAGAGTTTTCTCTCAAATTCCTTTCATCCATCTGATTTTCCTAGCATCCAAACATATTTTTCCTTCTCAATTTTAAAACAAATCCAATCTTTCTTCAATTTCTCATCAGCACTTAGCTCGTTTTTGTTCAAATCAGTGAAATTTCATGGAGATCTTTGAATTATATGTAAACATATTGTTTTCTTATTTACTAAAGTCTTATTAGGTGCTTTCAATTAAGATTTTTATAGATCTAAGCGAGGAAGTTAAAGATCTATAATTTTCAAACTTTATTTTGCATAAAAATGGTGGATCTCGTAATTACAGGCTAAGTGAGGATTTTAAAACGATTTTCAACCTATTTTAATATGATTACGAGGTTTATAAAAATTATTTAACAAATCTTTAGAGGAAATTTATGAATCAAATGATTTTTTCTTTATAAGAATAAAGATGAATGTGATTTTTCAAAAAATGTTAATTATTGAAATTTTGTAAAATTATGTAACAGCCCGATTTTGGGCCTAGTCAGAGCAGTGGTTTCGGGACCACAAATCCGACAAGGAAAAATTTATTTTTCTTATATTTTTATGGTCTACGATATCACGGAATGATTTTTTGAAAATTTCGTTCGAAAATTTCGATGTTTGGGTACTCAATTTAGTCAAAAGGACTAAATTGTAAAAAGTGCAAAAGTTGAGTTCTACATGTTAGAGGTGTTCAATTGTTATGAAACTTTAAATTGGAGGTCCTTATATGGTAATTAGACCGTTGGTTAAGTTGGTAGACAAAAATGGGCATGAGATAAGTGAAATAGGAAATTTTTAAGTTAAGGGTAATTTGGTAATCTAGTAATTAAAATGAATTAAAAGGGAAAAAGATGGCAAATTGTGCTCATGTTCTTCATTTGGACAAAATCAGCAAGGGGGAAGCCATTGTTAGGGTTTTCAAGCTTCCAAGCTCCATAGTAAGTGATTCTAAGCCCCGTTTTTAATGTTCTTTACGTTTTTGGAGTCTCGGTAACTTGATTTTGCTTATTCTAGCAATAATTTAATCTAGGGTTTATATTTGGAAAAATATCCATATGTGAAATGCGTTTATTTTGATGTTTTATGGTAGAATATGAAGCTAGAAATTATGTTAAGCAACTTTTGCTAAGCGATTTTGAGTGAAAACGAGTAAAATGACATAATCAATAAAAATGCTAAATGTTCATAAGTAAGTGTTAGAGTGGGAATTTGATGTTGCCATAGAAGGGAAAAATGTTCAGCATGTCATAATACATAACAATAAGGGATGAAGTTTAATTGTCGAGCTTTTGGGAAAAAGTGTAAATATGCAAAAGTTTAGGGGCAAAATTGTAATTTTGCCAAAGTTTGAGTCAAGGACTGCTTTGATAAATGTGAGTACTAAATAAGTCAAATGTGTTATTATAGATCAGGAAAGAAGTGGAATCGACCTTGACCGGAGAAAAGAAAAGACTAAAGACTAAATTCATAAATTTTTATATTGTTGCATCAAAGTAAGTTATGTGTAAATAATAGTTATATTTTTATAAATTGTGAATTATATTTGATATGTGAATTAATATTGAATTTGGAAGGAAAATTATTCATGAATTGTTCAAGTGATAAAGTGTTTAAAATAAAGTGTTAAGTGTAAATTCCCGGTTGAACTTAGGAATAGAAGTGGATACAAGTGACATGTCACTAGAGATCAGTGTTACAGTGAGTCCCGGGTGCTGGGTGATCTAGCATGTGTTGCAGACACCTGACAGCTTGTGTGAGCAGGCCCGTGGACATTTCTAGTGTTATTGATCAGTGGTAACTTCGGCTACATATCAGTGGTAGCTTCGGCTACATATCAGTGGTAGCTTCGGCTACATTTCAGTGGTAGCTTCGGCTACATATCAGTGTGGCACTTATGTGCTAATTCTCTACGTATCCGTGTATATTCCGAGTGTTCAACAGGAAATTGACTAAGTGAAAATACATGAGATCATGTAACGATTAAGTGCAATTGGATAATGAATATATGTGTGGAATTGAATTGAATATTGACTTGAAAATGAAAAAGTGAGTTTTGAATTGAATAGTGATTAAATGTGAAAAAGTGAAATTATGAAAAAGTAGAATTAGCAACAAAACAGTTTTGGACAGTAACAATAGTGTGACTTTGAAAAATCACCAAAAATGGTGAAAATTAAATTAGAGAGTGAATAAGATATGAAATGAAATCTTAAGGAGTCTATTTTTACATAAAAGAAACAGAGAAAGCAAAAGAGTTTACATTTTGAGATATTGGAATTTTAGTGAGGCAAGGTCGGATTGATTTCGGAATCCCCTGTTCTAACTTTGGAAAATAATTAAAAATTATAAAAAAATTATTATGAGTTATAATTTATATGCTTAGAATCATTCATGAGTCTATTTTCGAAAGGAATAAACATAAATATCATCCGAGTTCTGTACAATAAGATAATTCATTTTTAGTGAAGAGAGGTCAGAGATGTTGAGCAGTGAAACATGGGTGAATTTAAAGAATAAACTGTACAAATTGGCCAAGTCAAAAATTCTGAAAATTTTATGGTAAGAATAAATGTGAGTATAGTTTCAAGGGAATTAATGGATCTTAATTTGGAGCTCTATAGCTTCGGATAAAAATGATTTAGTGACTCTGACTCAAATAGACAGCTTTGAATTTAAATATAAGTGAATAGTGAAATTATGTATAATGCTATTTAAGCATGTTTTATACATAAAGGATGTGGAATGGAGAGAAGGAGGAGGACAATAAAATGTATGAAAGAATTGTGTATAATGGTATATGCCCGATTATAATCGGTAAATGTTAAATTGAATGGTAAATACGTATTGGTACTGAAGGAACTATTGCGGTATTGAAAAGCAATTGATCAAATGTTTAAGAAATTTAGTCATGACATATATATATGTGTGTGTGTGTGATAATAATGATATATGGATGATTATATCATTGAGTTGCATTGATTAGTTCAGTTTATGTGATGGAAATGTCAAGAACATTTGTCTTTGATATGTGATGATCATGGTTTAAGCTCATATAGGAAAATAAAGTTTCATAGTATGAGAGTGTGGTATTGAAATATATATATTGGATTGAGAAATTGATTTGAATTGTGAACATGAAAGATTGTG
Source organism: Gossypium hirsutum (assembly GCF_007990345.1). Classification (NCBI taxonomy): domain Eukaryota; kingdom Viridiplantae; phylum Streptophyta; class Magnoliopsida; order Malvales; family Malvaceae; genus Gossypium; species Gossypium hirsutum. The sequence continues at coordinate 33,561,433 of NC_053442.1, forward strand.
AATTGAATAAAATGGAAATGGAGCTTTGAATTACGTGAGAAAGTATCGGGTCTCGTAGGCCCTACTTGTTATGAATATAATATTTTGAGCATATGTTGTAAAGAATTATAAAAGCATGTTAAAAATTTGAAGAGTTTAAATTTGAATGAAATTTTACAACTCGGTTTAATATGTTTACATGTGTAAGTGTTCTAGTAATGCCTCATACCCTATTTCAGAGTTGAATACGGGTAAGGGGTGTTACAAATTAACGGCCTAGATCTGTAATTAGGCATTAGATCTGATGTTAGGAAGTGAAAATCAAGGATTTAATTGAGCTAAAATGGAGTAATTAGAGGATTTAAGGTAAGGTGAGTTCTGCTCGCCAATTTAGTGGGGGAGCTAGCTATAGTTACGTTGTTTGGTGTTTATATTGTTTTAAATGTTAGTAATCTAAATGTTTTCATGTGTTATACGAAGCCTCTCATCGTGAAGGTATATCTAAGAGTAAGGACAAGGGCAAGCAGGTGGTATAGGCTTGGCAGGAACTGTGAATTGCATGTGAGTGTTTTGGCATCACACTTAAACACGGGTTCACGTGCTAAGGGAAGCCAAGTAGGTATGCGAACCCTTTAATTAAATGTGCAAACCCTGGTGTGCGATATGTGAGCCCTGTTATATCCTTATGTAAGCCTTACTTGTGACTTGCAAACCCTAATATCATGTTTGTGTAATTTATTTAGATTTGCATGCAAGCCCATATACATGTGCGAGCGTATATATATGTGCGAACCTTATGATATACGAACCATATCACATGTTGTATGTGAGCTTATATATAGACATAACCGTGTAATATGCATGCCCATATACTTGTGCGAACCTACATGTTATTGTAATGCTAAGAGTAATGTGTTCCCTGCAATATTGTGAGCTCTACCAAAGTGAACTGTGTTATTGCAAATTGCACTGTGTGAGCTCTGCTGTTATATGAAAGCCCTACATTATATGTACTATGAATATGTTAAAAATGATATGCTGGAATTTTGAACACTTGAAACCATTGGATATCATTGGCATGCCATAGGATTATGAGTACTCACACTTTATGTTATGTGTTAGGGCCTTGCGGCCCAAAGATAATGTTGTAGTGATAAGAGAATGTCGAGCATAGCTCCATTCATCATAGATTGTGTGGAGTGTTTTGGAGAGTGTGAGCATTTGTGCTACACTTATCGAATATAACATACAAATCTTTGAGTCAATTGGAGTGTTTTGGAGATCCACTTATCAAATGTGTACATATTATGTTTATGTTTCACATTCAAAAATTTCCAATATATCACCATAATGTGCTTGAATAATGTATATTATATGGTCTGTTACAACATGATTAATTGCTAGCATGATTATAGTGTTTATGTGTTATATGTTTGATCACTCACTAAACATCAATAAGCTCACACACTCTTCACATATACATTACAAATACGTAGCTCATGGGACTATTAGTGAAGTGTGACAACCCGATGATCCATATTAAGGCAAATCCTTTCGAGCATATGGCGTGTTTTCAAACCCTATAGTGGAAGGCAATGTGGGTCTATCCTACGGGAATAGATTTAAACTAAGATATTTGAATATATTTGTATGGGTTGTAAACGAACACTACAGACTGTTTTATTTTGGATTTTGGACTTTATAATTTTTTGTTTGAATGTTGCTTGATTGGAAGATGCTACATGATGAATTCTTAATTGATTTGTTAAGTTATTACACTAATGTACTTATGTAGCCAAGATGATCCTGAGTATTAAGGTACGTCTTTAACCTCTAGTTTAATTGGAACAAAGACTTAACTTAGAATGCATGTAATAAGGATAATAATAGGAGAATAAAACCTACAAACCCATTTAGGAGTAGTGCAAGAGTGGGGGTCTCACTAGTGTTAAAGGAGTCGTAATAGGGTTAGGGCTTCACCAAATTTAGAGTTTGCCAAATGAGGGGGTTGCCAACTTAAAGGAGGTCCATTAAAAACCATGTAAGTCTGCCACTGAGGAGCTCGCTAGTAGGAATTGCCACGTTGGGATAAGTTCTCTAGTCAATAGGGAGTTCGCTAACCATTAGGTTCGCCAGTGTGGTGGGTACTAGTTCGCCAAATTTGGGGGTTCGCCAGTTGTGAGCTATGCTCGTCAGGTTGTTGCGAGTTGATAGTTTTTTTTTGGCAAGTGGCTTAGACATGAAATTATTGTTTTGTGATTTTGGTGATGTGTTTACAAAAGCATGCAATTAGGATTATTTTAATGTGATTTATGTTGCAAAGGTATGGTCTTCATGGTCGGGTGGTGTGTTCCGAGATGTTTTAATGAAAATTCAATTCTGTGGCTAATATGACGTTTGAAATTTGAGTCGAGCCATCCCGACCAAGTTTGGGGTGCCACACAATCACCTAGTTGTAACAAACTACGCCCAACCCGATCGTCGGGTTCGGGTTCCAAATGTCACAATTAAATAGTTCTAGTTAACATATTATTGACTTGGCCTATTCGCAATACTAAGACCACACTAAATTTAAACCATGTTTACCATATAAATTTATTCTAATTTCTTAGCTATCAAACATGTTCTACGAATAAACATCCAACAAAACTTCTTATTACACGAGTAACAAAATAAGTTGATTACAGTTTTGATAATCATTTTGTTTACCGAATATATATAATATGCATTCTGAACTTGAATTCTACTAAATGTGCTTAATCTAACCTGAGGCATAGCCTTTAAGGACGTCCCTCTATATGGATGATACTGCATCAAAATGTCCACTTGGGTTCTCTGAGGTCTGGCTTGGTCCCTCCCCACAATTTCCATGTCAGCCTTTGATCAGGCAATCAAGGCAAACCACTCATAAGTTCAAATAAACTTAGTGAGATCTCATACATCAATTGTTAAATAATAACTCTTGATATTACGAGTAATAAGAATTAATGGACATAAATAAACTCCCTGATTCTCATATAAGTTTTCGCAATTTGACTGTTGTGGTCAATGCCTATACATTCTTCTTGAACGAATCATTGGCAAACATATTGGGGGTGGATTTGGATGTAATCGTATTCTGAAAACCCCTTTTTGATACTTAACTTTGTCAAGTTTCATCTCATACTTTTATTCTACCTTGTTGGTTTAACTAATCAAAAGATAGCCATGCAAGTAAATATACAAATTTTCAACTAACTGGGGCAGACTTACAGGTGTTTTTCCAAAAAGACGGATTCCTACTGTGATTCTTGTTAGAGTATGCCCAAAGATCAATCATAAGATGATTGTAATAACATACTTGATTTATCATGTTTATTAATATAAGGCGTTACCATTATTATTTTAGTTTCTTTTCTGTGTATATAAATAAACTGTTTTATAATAATGTCCTGAGAATAATATGATTATTCTTAAAAGTTCCTTAGTCAAGTATTATTGTTGGATAGGACAACGATAATGCATTAAGACTAACATGTAGTTGATTGATGATAAAGAGTTGTCATTGATATGGAATGTCAGAATCATTACATGAATATGTGTGTTAGAGAACAACATATTGGACTGAGCGGTTATGAGTATGTTTCTTGGATTATTATGTAATTGTCACGACATTACTCATAATGATTAATATTTATATGATCCTCAGACTTGAGATCATCATAATCCCAACATCGTGAGTTGTATATTTTGATACAGTCAAACGTACACCGTAACTGGTTGTTCTATAAAGACTGATGTTGGATATACCACAATCTATGTAGAGGGATATGGTTGGTCGATATAGGATAAGTCCCTCCTACATAAGAGGAGTAATATCTTAGGCCACTTGATTAAGTGAGACTAGAAATGCATGGCCATGCTCAAATAAGTTGATATTAGATGTCATACTTATTAGTATATCGTAGTCTGCTTAAGATATCAAGGAACATGGAATGGACAATGCAAGTGTGACTATTCCATGACTTGTGTCCAATCCAGAGATAAAGGACTTAAGGATTATTGCATAAAAGGTTAATCATAAAAAAAAGTTATGTCGAATCATGATCTCTTGTGACATAGGTAGCAATGATGCATTGCTACATGCCACTCATTGTTTGTAACATTAGAATCATTCTAGTGTTACTGCTAACATTACAGGAACCTACAGAGTCACACCCTATAGTTGAAATGAACGGAATAAACCATAGTTGGTATTGTTTTTGGGGTCGCTTGAATTAAATTAATTATAGAATTAATTTAATTCGGTAATCAAATTTCCAACACATTATGTACAAGGTTGTTGTATGTATAATGAGGACATGAATTTGGTTAGCATAAGAATTCAAATAAATATATGGTTTATCGAACTTATATTATAATTAATGTAATTATACTTTTTCGGTATAAAAATATTATTATATTTATTTAATTCCTAAAAACCCTAAAACAAAAGGATATATATAATCCCGTTTTTCTTTGTTTGAGCCTAGCAGCCGTCAAAGAAAAATAACTCTCAAAACTGTTTTGGGGATTCCTTCCATTCATAGTCAACTAGGTGGATTACGTAGAGGCCAGGATCACGATAGACTGCGGCTTGGTTCGATAGCAGATCAGACTACTCGTTGTTGAGGTGTTGCTTTCTACTCTGAATAAACATTAGGTAATTTCGTAACCTTGATCACCCCGATTCGTTCCTCACACATGGATCCATGGTTAGGGTCGCCAATTTTATTTTATTTTTTTCCGTTGCGCCGTAGGGGTACCGGCGATCCAACAATTCTTTCATTTCGCGTCACACTCAATATCGACTTACTGTATTATCCCAACATTTACTTTCTTATAACTTAGCTTGTGCATGTACCCTTCTAGAGGAAAACTTGTAGACTTACATCCTCGTATGTGGCCTTTGAATATAAGATTTGACGGATAGTTTAAGCACCACTCTTTTCTTGTGGAATTGTACTTGTAAGATAGTCCCACTAGACATTTCCACTTCAAGATAGTCCGAATAGACATTCCCTTAAACATATAGTTTGAATGGATTTCTCAACAATATATAGTTCCCAGCAGACTATCTCTTCATTAGATCGTACAATACGGACTTAGCATTTATAAGATAATCCTTAGCAAACTTTTCATTTATAAGATAGTCCTTAGAGGACTTCCCAACCCTAGATAATCCTAATGGACATCCTCTTCATTCGTTAGTCCCTAATGGAATTTACAGAATAGTTAGTCCTTGGCAGACATTCCACATAAGATAGTCCTTGTCAAACTTCTCTTTTTTGGTGACCTCTTTGCCAAGTAAAACATAGAAATAGAATTTGGAGAATCGTTTTACTTTCTCATAACTAATGTTGGCTTGTTCGCTACCTCTAGCGGACTCTTAATAGTGGATACATATTTGCAAATGCTCAAAGGAAAACCCTTTTTTCCATGCATATCCACTCACACCTCTTGCCTTCGCATCTTGGCGAGTCCTCTTATCCACAAGCTTGCCAACGATCCCATACGCATCATAATCGTTATGATAGGAATTTCATCATGCAAGTCATATAGTGCTTTTGACATATATGCTCTGACGGGCTTCTATGTTTACTGTCCTAGCGGACTTCATTTTTCCATAAGAACGAACCTGTCCTCCACTGGATCATGCCATGGCAGTCCTGGACTTTCAACTCCAAAAAGTCAGTAGACCATTGGAACGACGGAAATGAGCAAGTGTACACAATCACAACAAGCAATAAAATGACAAGTAAATGTCGAGTTATCGTACCCATAGGGACTGTGAAAAGAATTATTTATGAATGTAATTAAAAACACTTCGGTGAAGAAAAATGTTTTGCTTTGAGGAGGTGATTAAAAACTAAGATTTTTAACTAAGTAAAATAAATAAAGAGAAAATAAAAGTTCCAATGCACGATTTTAAGGCTTGGTTACCGGTTCCATTGGTTCTGCCTTATCAGGGATTTTAGTTAACTGTATTGGTTCAATCTCTGTGGGATCTTCTTCTTCTTCTTCAGGATCCTTACTCTTTTTAACTCATTATTGGAGAACAGAACCTCTGGCTATTCGGTAGAGGTCCCAATATGTGATTGTGCCCTGGCTATAACTTGTCTTCTTTACGTTTGCAAGAATTTTAGCTTTCAAGCACACAATTGTTATCGTAAAGGGAAAGTAAACTGGGCCAGAACGTCTAGCGGCACAATTCCGCATTTCCCTCAGAATGATTTTTCTCACATCAATGGTCTTTGTCATTAAAATCAAGTACAACAAGACCATTCGCTCTAATGAAATCGTAGTCCCATGTGAGTTAGGCATCAGGCTGAATCGAATGAAATAGAACCATACCTTCGCTAGTGATGTCAAGTATTCTTTACGACAAGTGTGAATACCTTGGTTTGACACAATTCACTTAAAACCTGGAACTGTAAGTTCCTTGAGAATTTCTTACATTTTTCTGCCTCAATATTTCTCATCAAGGAAGAATATTTGTCGTATTCAAAATCAGGTAATTCAAAAAATTCATAAACAGTGTTTGAGCTTATTGGTAACTTAATTCCTCGGATAGAAACTTCTTTCAATTCGCTTGAGGTCAAATTTGCATAAAATTCACGAACTAACTCCTCATTTGCACTAAGTCTTTTCTCACAAAACAACTCCTAATTGAGAGCTTTAGCACTTTGTCGAATGCGTGCCATGAATTCAATATAGTTGATTTCTTTTAGTGTAAAGCCTTTCTCTGGGTGCATCTGTTGATTCTTGAAAATCCTTTCGTATCTCGCTTTGGCTTCTTCACAGTGGAATTTGTTTTGTGATTCGTCAATTTGGACATAGGCATGAGTTCTCTTGCGATGCATGATCAACCTGAACATAAGATAGAAACAAATATTTTCTCAAAAATTTAATTAGTATAAAATATTAATATTCGATAAATTGAATAATTAAATAAAATTTAAATTTAAGAGAAAATTTTTCCTTAATTGAAGGATTGTAATTAGAAGAAAAAGATTGTAATTGAAGGATGGTTGGAAGGGTTATCGGCTAAGTGTGGGGTGTTGGTGCGGGCAGCAAGGCTAGTGTGCGACGCTAGTGCTGAAAAGCTGATGGGCGTGCGGGCCTATGTGAAAGGGAGCAGTAGGGCCTAGCGCGAGTAGTTGCGCTAGCAGCAGGCAGCAAAGTCGAGCTAGCAGTAGTTTGGCGTGCATGAGCTGAAGCTGGGAGCGGCACGATGCTTGCGGAGCAAGATGTGCAAGGCAACAACAGCGCACGATGGAGGCAGGTACGTGCGGGGTGAGCTGCTAGCCGAATAGGGCTACTGAGCGATGCTATTGCTGGTGGTTAGGAGCTGCGGCACTTGGTGGTTTTTGGATGCTAGGATCGATGGTGGAACGGGTGAATGGAGGTTAGTTTGAGAGGGTTGGTGGGATTTATAGGGAAAAGGGTAGGAGTTTAATTAGAATTCTTAGAACAATTTAATAATTAAAATATTCTAAGTTCTTATTCTACACAAAGTTAATAAAAATTAATAAATAATATAATGCACATTACTTTATTATTTGCTATTGATTTATTGAAATAAATACTATTAATTAAAATATGATCAATTTTAAGCAAATCCTAATTCTATGCAAAGTTGATAATAATTAGTAAAATAAATATTTACTAGTTATTATCATATTATTTATTAAATTAAATTAAAAATGTTTCTTCTAGATGCCTTTGAAAATATTTACAAAAAGAGACATCTAATTTTTAATATTTACAAAAAGAGCAAGCAAATTTTGAAAATAGTTCAATTAAATACGTAGACTTAAAGAAAATTTGAAATTGAGTTGCAATTAAAAATTGGATCAAAATTGACCCTTTTTTATTTGAAAAACTAAAAATTTATTTTGCCATTTAGGGAATAATTTCTTGGAAGATTATCTTAAAATCAATTCCCAAGAAAGATTGGAGGGGCCACAAGTGGTCCCGCTTAAGTTCTAGTCTCCTAGATAGAATTTGTTTAAACATACTAATCTAAAAAATATACCCTAAATCATTTATTTAAAAATAAAAATGAGAAAACTTAAATATTTGATCAAATGAACAAGATTTGATCCCGTTTAGTTTTATCCCCCAATAATATTTTAAGCGCTGAGCATTGACTCGAAAATTACCTCCCTTACTTTGTAGTTCGACAACTCCGTATGGATAAACTTGGTGAATCGTAAATGGACAGGACCAACGTGATTTTAACTTACTTGGAAAGAACCTTAATCTGGAATTAAATAACAAGACTTGCTGACTTGCTTCAAATTCTCGAACTCGAATGTTCTTGTCATGCCATCTTTTAAGTCTTTTTTTGAGTAATTTGATATTCTCGTATGAGAACATTTGAAACTCTTCTAACTCATTGAGTTGAAGCATCCATTTCTCGTTAACAAGCTTAAGATCCAAGTTGAGTTGTTGGAGAGCCCAGTAAGCTTTATGTTCTAACTCCAAGGGCAGATGACAGGCTTTCTTAAAGACCAACTTATAGGGTGACATCCCTAAAGGTGTCTTGTATACTATCCTGTAAGCCCATAAAGCATCATCTAGTCTTTTGGACCAATCTCATCAGTTCGAGCAAACTACCTTCTCGAGTATGCCTTTGATCTCTTTAGTTTGATCTCTTTATTTGCCAGTTCAGCTTGCCCATTCGTCTGCGGATGGTAAGCTGTGGCAACCTTGTGCTTCACTCCATGTCTTTTGAGTAATCATTTCAACCATTTTTTCACAAAATGGGACCCTTCATCACTAATGATAGCTCTCGGGGTTCCAAACCTTGTGAATAGATGCTTCTATAAAAACTTCATCACAACCTTAGCATCGTTCATCTGATATGCCTCGGCCTCAACCTATTTAGACACGTAGTCTACCACTACCAATATGTACTTGTGACCAAAAAATGGAGGGAAAGGAAGAAGAAAGTCAATACCCAAAACATCAAATAATTCTTCCTCAATGATGTTTGTTCGGGGCATCTCATTTCTATTGGTGACGTTTCCAACCCTTTGACATCGATCACAGCACCTTACGTAAGCATACGCATCTTTAAATAGTGTTGGCCAAAAGAATTAGGCTTGCAATACTTGGCCGTAGTATGTGTACCTCTGAAGTGTCCCCTACTCAGAGCTGTGTTGCAATGATATAAAATCTTATGTACTTCATCTTCTGTCACGCATCTCCTGATCATTTGATCTACACATTTTTTAAACAAATATGGCTCTTCCCAGAAATAGTACTTCACATCGTGAAGAAACCTTTTCTTTTAATGATACGTCTTATCAATCACATCAAACCATAAGCTAAATAGTTAGCAATAGCAGCAAACCAAGGGATATTATGGACATGATTTACCTTCAGTATGTGTTCATCTGGGAATGTCTCCTGAATAGGAATAAGTAAAGAATTCCCTTTTTGCGGCTCCAATTTGACAAGTGGTCATCTACTTGGTTTTCTACTCCCTTTCAATCTTGAATTTCTAGATCGAACTCTTGAAGTAGAAGTACCCATTGGATTATTCTTGGCCTAGCGTCTTTCTTAGCAAGTAAATACTTAATTGTGAAATGGTCCGTATAGACAGTCACTTTGGTACCTACAAGATAAAATCGAAACTTGTCAAAAGCAAACATAATAGCAAGTAACTCTTTCTCTGTTAATGTATAATCCAACTGAGCTCTTGCCAGAGTCTGACTTGCATAGTAGATGGGATGAAAAACTTTCTTCCTTAGCTGGCCCATAACATCTCCTACCGTAAATTCACTTGCATCACACATCAGTTCAAATGGCAAATCCCAGTCTGGTGTGACGATTATGGGTGCCGAAACTAACCGACTCTTCAAATCATTGAAAGATACTAAGCTCCTCATAAAATTTGAACATCCTTTCCTTCTCCAATAATTTGCATAAGGGTTTAGCAATTTTGGAGAAGTCCTTGATAAATCTTCAATAGAAACCGGCATGGCCCAAAAAGCTCCTAACACTCTTTACAGATATTGGAGGTGTGAGTTCCTCAATAACATCTACCTTTGCTTTATCTACCTCGATTCCATGTCTCACTATCTGATGCCCTAGAACAATACCTTTTCGTACCATGAAATGACACTTTTCCCAGTTAAGTACGATGTTTGTTTCTTCGCATCGCCTTAGTACCTTGGCTAGATTGGCTAAACAGTCATCATAAGTGTCTCCAAATACTAAAAAATCATTAATAAAGACTTCCAAGTATTTCTCAACAATTTTTGTAAAAATAGACATCATACATCTTTGAAATGTAGCAGGTGCATTACATAAACCAAATGGCATGCGTCTAAATCCAAATGTACCATACGGGCATGTGAATGTTATTTTGTGTTGATCTTCTAGCACTACTATAATCTGATTATACCCTGAGTATCCATTGAGAAAATAGTAATAGTCTCACCTTGCGAGTCTATTCAGCATCTAGTCCAAGAACGGAAAAGGAAAATGACCTTTCCTAGTCGCTTGGTTTAGCTTTTGGTAATCGATGCAAATTCTCCATCCTGTAACTATTGTATTCGGTATTAATTTGTTATCCTCATTCTCAAAAACCGTAATACCTCCTTTCTTTGGCATGCACTGGACAGGACTTACCCATGAACTCTCTGAGATGGGGTAAATTATACCCGCATCTAACCACTTGATGATTTCTTTCTTTACCACGTCCTTCATGATGGGGTTCAGTCTTCATTGTCCATCAATCGTCCCTTTCTTGCCATCTTCTAAGATGATCTTGTGCATGCATATAGACAGACTAATGCCGTGAATATTGAATATGGTCCATCCAATAGCATTCTTGAATTATTTTAACACTAGGATGAGTTTCTCTTCTTGCTCTATAGTCAACTCTGCTAAAAAAATCAGAGACAAAGTACAAGCATTACCTAAATAAACTTATTTTAATTGTAAAGGAAGTACATTGAGTTCTAACTTAGGTGGCTCCTCAATTGACGCCTTTGGTTGGACATAATATATGCTTTCTAACTCCAAAGATTCAAAGCGGGATCAGGATTGTAGATTAAATCCCCTTTGATCAGCTTCTAGGAAAGCTAAGTATTCATCCTCTTTTTCATCACTTGGAGGGTCTGATGTCAAAATTTTCTCCAATGGGTCCTTAACATAGATGAGTTCCTTTTCCATGATTAATTACTTTAAATCGGACACTGCAGAACAATCATCAAGTGTGTTAGGAAATTACATAGACTTAAAAACATTAAATGTTACTTGATCGTCCTGAACACGCATAGTAAGCTCGCCCTTCTGCACATCAATAAAGGCCCTTCCAGTTGCTAGGAAAGGCCTTCCTAGGATGATTAACACTTCTCAAAGTCTAGAATAACAAAGTCAATAGGAAAAATAAATTTGTATACACGTATCAATATGTCATCGATTTTCCCTTCTGGATGTGCTAAGGATCAATATGCTAATTGAAGTGTAACCGTACTAGGTCTAACTTCACCTATCCCCAACTTCCTAAATATTGACAAGGGCATCAAGTGGATACTCACACCCAAATCACATAGTGCCCTACCACAATATGTTGCTTCAACATTGCAAGGTATGGTAAAACATCCAGGACCTTTCAACTTCGGGGGTAGTTTGTCTTGAAGATATGCACTACATTCCTTCGTTAAGGCTATCGTCTCAAATTCTCCTACTCTTCGTTTTTTAGACAAGATATCCTTCATGAATTTAACATAGTTAGGCATTTTTTCAAGTCCTTCAACGAACGGGATATTGATATGAAGTTGCTTGAGTACATCTAGGAACTACTTGAATTGGACTTCCTGCTTCTGCTTCTAAAGTCTTTGAGGGTATGGTGGAGAATTCTTTACTGGAACTGGTTGATTCATTTTCTGTGGCAATTTTGCATCTAATGGAGTTTTTAGTTTCTCAGAATTAACTGGTTCAGAAATTACCTTATCGGGTTTTGCAGATTTAGGTTCCGGTGAAACTAGAATTTCAACACTTGGTTGAACTTCCATTGAGTCTTGAGCATCAGTTGGCTCCTCTTCAACTTTGACAGTGTTGGGCTCTAATGTCTGTCCGCTTCTAAATGTCAACGCTTTACAATGCTCCTTCCTGGGATTCCTCAGATTCTCCACATCACTAGGTAAAGCACTTTGTGGTTGGTTCCTAAGTTCAGTAGCAAGTTGACCTACTTGATTCTCCAAATTCCTTAGAGTGGCATCATTTTTTCCATATATTCCTTCAATAGGTTCTCTAAGCTATTGGAAGGTTCAGCTTGAGTTGGTTTCTAAACTTGCTTGGGAAAAACAGGTGGCTGGGTTGGTCTAGGTTGTGCATAAGTGTTACTGGTTCTAGCCCCTTGGTTACTCCAGGAAAAATTCAGGTGGTTTCGCTACGATGGGTTATAGAAATTAGATTGCAGTCCTTGCCTTCCTCGATTTTGGTTCTGGTTACCCATGTAATACACGAATTTTAGGTTCGATAGACATTCTTTGAACAAATGTCCTTCCCCATAATAGACACATGCTATATTTTCAAATTGGTTCGGTAGCTGAGCTACAAAACTATTAAACCCATTAGTGGAGAAATTTTTAAGCATTGAGGAAATTGAAGATACCTGAGATGCGAGTGAAGTGAGTGGATCCACTTCATGTATTCCAGCGACTCGTCTTCCTAAGGCTGATTGATTGGTTGGCCATTGATAATTGTTGCTGGCAATCCTCTCAATGATTTCATAAGCCTCATTATAAGCGTCATTGTAAGGACATTCTTCGAACAAATGTCCTTCCACACAATAGACACATGCTATATTTTCAAATTGGTTCGGTGGTTGAGCTACAAAACTATTAAACTCATTAGTGGTGAAATTTTTAAGCATTAAGAAAATTGAAGATACTTGGGATGCGAGTGAAGTGAGCGGATCCACTTAATGTATTCCAGCGACTCGTCTTCCTGATGCAGCTCATTGGTTGGCCATTGATAATTGTTGCTGACAATCCTTTCGATGATTTCATAAGCCTCATTATAAGCCTTAAAAAGGAGAGCACCGTTAGTAGAGGCGTCCACTACCATCCTTATGTGAGTATTGTAACCACTATAAAACACCTCAAGTTGGATGCAGTGAGGGATTTCATGATGAGGGCATTTTCGTAATAACTCTTTGTACCTTTCCCATGCCTTATACAAGGACTCATCATCCATTTGTTGGAAAGCAGTGATCTCATTCCTCAACTTAGCATTCTTGCTAGGCAGGAAATACTTCATGCGGAATCTTTCTGTTAACTCTTGCCTTGTGGAAATGGAATTTGGTGGCAATGAGTTCAACCAGGCTCGAGCTCCGTCCCTTAGTGAATATGGGAACAACTTTAATCTTAGCGCATCTTCGGGTACTTCAACTAACTTGAAAGATCGCTCAACTCCATAAACAGTCTTAAGTGAAGATAAGGATTTTTGGTAGGCATTCCACTTAAGGATGGCTTGTTCGTTACCTCTAACGGACTCTTAATAGTGGATACATATTTGAAAATAATTGAAGGAAAACCCCTTTTTTCACGCACATCCACGCACACCTCTTACCTTCGTATCTTGGCGGGGCCTCTTATCCGCAAGCTTGCCAGTGATCCCATACACGCCATAATCGTTATGACGAGAATTTCATCATGTGAGTCATATAGTGGTTTTGACATATAATCTCTAACAGGCTTCCATGTTTACTATCCTAGCGAACTTCACTTTTCCATAAGGACAAACCTGTCCTCTACTGGATCATGCCATGGCTAGTCTTGGACTTTCGACTCCAAAAAGTCAATAGACCATTAGAACAACATAAATGTGCAACTGTACACAATCACAACAAGTAAATGTCGAGTTATCGTACCCATAGGGACTTGAAAAGAATTATTTATGAATGCAATTAAAAACACTTTGGTGAAGAAAAATATTTTGATTTGACGAGGTGATTAAAAACTAAGATTTTTAACTAAGTAAATAAATAAAGAGAAAATAGAAGTTCCAATGCACGATTTCAAAAGATGGTTTTAATCAAGATGACATAGTTGTGTTAGATTAATTAAATTTCTTAACTTAGAATTACTAAACTCATGTTCATGTTGTTACGAATAAATTCACGGAAACTTGGTAATTTGCTAACTTATGAACATACTCACCTACCAAAATACATTTTTCTCTTGACTATATATCTATGTCAATTCAACCGATTAAACAAATTTTAATAAGCAAATGTGTTAATGCACATACATACTTATGAAATTAAAATAATCTCTTGTACATATCTCTATGCCAATTCAAAAAATTAATTCAATCTCATAAGCACATAAAACATTATGTAAGGTAACAATGTATTCCTACCTTTAAATAGTTTAATCACAATAGTCTTGCAAGTTATGCAAGACTAATGTATCGTTAGATACTGTTGCTAATTTAACCCTTAGCTACCTTAGATGATTAAACATGCACTAGTTAAGTATAATGTCAATTAATTATAATTTCATTTTGTTTAAATAATTAATTCATTAGTTACCTTACAATTGTAATGCAAGAATAACTTAGTCATGATTTTACTTAATTAAACATCTTACCAAGGCCTATAACAACACAAACACAATTTTAATAGTAGACAAAATGCAATCAACCTAACACGATTTAAATTTAAGCCATATTAATTAAATTAAACATATCAACATCACAACTATTCATAGACATGTCCATAAAAACAACATTAAAATCAAAATGATAAGGAACAAGAATCAAATCCAGTGTTTCTCCGAGGCTTGACTAGTTTGCTTCGCTCCTCGTTCTCCGCTTGTTCTTGTTGAACCAAGGCTTCCACCAACACTTGAACTCAGCCTAAAATGGTGGTTGAAGGCCTCTTTTTCAAGAGGTGAAATTAACAATGGAATGGGGAAGAAAATGAAGAACAATGGAAGGGGTTTGAAGAGAGAAAGTGAGAAAAAAGTGAAGGGATGAAAGAGTTTGAGATGTGTTTGAAGTGAGCAGCTAAGGGCATTTTTATAGGTTGAGTAGGCTGCTAAAAATAGCAAAAATCAGCAGCCATAGAGTCCCCCCATTGCCAGCCACACATGTGGCAAGTTTGAAGGTTTCAGACTTGCTATTTTAAGGTAGGGGTCAATCTAGAAAGGCATGACTAGTGGAGGGGTTTGAATGAAAATTCAAGGGGTCTTCAAGGGCTATTTTGCAAGCCAAATAATCAACCAAACAAGCTGATTGGGTCAGCATGTGGGACGATTTTGGGCTGCCTAGTGCTCGATGGGATTGGTTTTTTCGGTTCTATTCAATTGGGCCTCTTTTCATAATTAATTAATAATAATTTATTGAACCCAAAATAATTTGGATTCAAATTAAAATTAATTATATCATGAATTAATATTCATAATTTGGACTGTCGTAGGCTTAAAAATTAATTCACCTTGATGCTTCAAAATTGCTTCTCACTTTTGCGCTTCTAGTAGTGTCTGCCGAGCTGTTTTTCGCCCTTTGTGTAAATCTGTCGGAAACAATCAAAATTTAATATAAAATTAATTAAAATCAAATATGTTAATAATTTGAGTGCAATTTAATTATTTTATAATAATTATATATTTTTCGACAAGAATATTACCGGAACTGTATGAATTTGAGTTAAAAAATGCATGAAAAAATGTGTATATTTTCGTGTTTCCAACCATGTTCATGGTGTCGCTTCGTAAAGCCATTAGATCATTTCTATAGTGCCAGTCCATAGAGCCAGTAGACCATTTATCCAACCAAACCTCCTCAAATCTTCCTTGTTAATTCGAACACCTAAATGTTCGCCCGCAATCTTGGGTCATTTCATATTTCATTGACTCTAATTCCCATTCAATCCGTTGATTCCTCCATTATGCCAATTTTTTGTTTGGAAATGTGCCCATATTGTAGTAAACATGTAACTGTTTTCTATATTTTTGAATGATGAATACATAAAGTTAATTTCACATTTCACTATTATGTATTTTGTATTTCTTTCTTTCATATTTTGCATAAATAGTGAAAATTTGAAAAGCAAATATTAACTCATTGATTGTCTAAGTTCAAACTGATGATAAGTGGAATTGTAAGAACATTTACATAGAGATGGTGTCTCGAGGCAAGTTTTTTTTATGTCTTGAGACCAATCTCCCTTGTTTCCATAATTTAGCTTCGATGTTTGAAAGTCTCGAGAAAAGAGATTATTGTATCGAGACTTTGAACAAGGCAAAACTAATTTAGGTTTGAAGTTTACTTATCTTGTCACAAATTCCACTTGTCTCAAGACTTAAATAGAATTTTCTCGAGACTAGTTTGGCAAGTCTCCAGACACTAAGCATGTAGGTCGTAATATAAAGTAAATTTTGTTCTTACGGTCTCGAGACATGATCATGTTATCTCGAAACTCAATGGTAAAGTGTCTTTAAATGCACTTTTTCAAGGGTTCAAACTATACCAAATGGCACCTTAAGTATACTCAAACTTTATATCAAAGTAATACCATCAACCTAGCACATATAAATACAATTAATCATCATCAAATCATAACGATCAATGTATCATCATTTAACCAACTATTTCTCATAATCAAACTTGTATAAACTAGCATAATTATCTACTAATTAAAAGATAAAGTTCATCTTATAAAACCTTATATGTCAAATACCAAATATACAAAAATGGCCACTTAAACAACATTCCCAAAATAACCTAGGTACATGCCATTCCAACTCAAACATATATATACATACAAAAAAAGGTAGCAAAATTATTCCCAAGCTGAGTTGTTAAGAATGAATGCTTTGGCAATTTCAACCTACGGAGATCCTCATCTGAGACATCTACACGAAAATAAACAAATTGTATGCTAAGTATTGAAAACTCAGTGGTGCTAACATAATTCAAATACATTTTATTGATAATAAACTAAAGTATATATATAGTAAGTATACATTACATTAATAAATATTACCTTAAGTTATCAAATATTATTCCAAATTTCCTACTCATTTCACATTCCAATATCAATTTCAGTACTTATAAATTTTGGCCCCTATTATTTGACAATACACATTAGAACGGATACTAGGATCTATATATCGAGTAAGTCCACACTCTCTGGAAACTAGGACTATCTTATTCTATCATCTCGAGTTGCCTGAAAATAGAGAATTTTAGTATTCATTTATTCTATCATCCTGAATTTCCAAGTAACAATGGTTTTCAGTATTTTCCCACACTGTTTGTTCAGTCGTCTCGTATTGCCCAGCAACGATGGCTAGCAAATCCCTATATCTATAACAAATTGATTTTTAGTGGTTTCAAAAATGGTGGTTTTGAAACCCCATTTCCATAAACTAAGTCTGTAAATATTAATATTTAATATTTACGATGTTAGTATAGAAATATATTAAATTTTGGTCCTTTAATTTTTCTGAATTAATGGTTAATTAAGGTGTAAGAACTAAATTATAAAAGTTTATCACTATAGATTTTTAATTCGTAAAAGGCTTAAGGAATTATATAGAAATTAATCTAAGGTTTAAAATGGAACATAAAACATTTTTTAATTATTTATAGTGCACGGTGATGTTAGGTGTAAGTTTTATTACTATTAAAATTATAATTAAAATTATACATGAAATAAAAGAAATGAAGGTGGAAAGAAAGAGAATGGAGTTTCATCTTCTTCACCACCAAAAGCCATAGCTAAGGAGACCAAAGAATAAACTTAGGGTGTCAAACTTTCAATCTTCAATTGCTAAATATGACGTAAGACCGTCTATCGAGAAAGGCAAGAGCTGACGACCAGTGACGTGAGCTTTCAGTTTGTATTTCTATAATCTAATTCAATTTAATTATTTCTTATTCATGTTAAATTATATGATTATAGTTATGAGGTAAGTATATAATGTTGGTATGAGTTAAGATGAGATGTTTGATATGGTATATCGAGATAGGGGACTAGATTGAATAGAATAGAAAGTTATATGTCTTATTTGATATATGAAATTGATATGAAATTGGGTTGAGATATGTTGTATACAGTTCGAGAAATGGTTGAACTGAGATTGATAGAATGGGAATAAAACATATAATGAAATTGGGAATTGGCTGCCTATTAAATGTACATGTTATACCCCTGTTCTTTCGATGATGCACTATGCGTGCCAGTATATTTTGATGGGTTTATCCGATGATGCACTACGTGTGCCAGTATATTTCCTTCGATTTATCTAATGATGCACTATAGTGCTAGATTGAGATACAAGTTGGTTAATTCATGTATTTGTTTTGAAATTCGAGTAAGATTAACAGGATTATATGAACATGGTTTGGCTAGGCTATATGGTAGATTCAAAAGAAATATGAATTGATTTGGTATAATTGCTCACATATGAATTGTGATATTTGATAGGATGTGAAAGACCATGTGACATTTTTGGATTACGCCCACGAAACTGGAACATTATTTGTCATGGTACTTCATCTATTCATTCTCTTGACAAAGTTAACCTTGTTATTGTTGCTACTGTAGGGTTTGTTTCTTATTCTCCATCATCTAGCACAGACCCTTTCAGCAACTAACATTGACATTTTGGCACTAATTAATAGAGTTCGAGAGAACAGAAAAATACTACTACTCCAAGTAGAAAATCAATTGGTCAAGCTCGAAAAAGACCAAGGGTGGAGACAACTACTAAAATTTGTGCTCCCCTACCACGGAATACTCACTGCAAGCTTAGGAAAAAGCTTTTTCCTTAAAGAAGTACTATGTCTCCTGTTTCTGCCCTTCCCCCTTCTTCTGCTATTCCTACAGGGTCTACTAATTCTGCAGACTCTCCAATACATGCATTGGAACCTTTTGTGGCTGATACTATACCAGAACCACTTGCCTAAGTCATCGAGAGACCTCCATTGATGCTTTACCTGACACCACTCCATCTGGCGAGACTAGAAATATTTTCCTTTGGTTAGACATTTTCAAATAGGGACAATACCCCTTCTCTGTCAACATCGTTCATAGTAGCTGAACAAAAACTTACTTCAGCAGATGAAAGAGGATTTCCTCTCCTCCATATCTTTGAATCCTCAGCGGTCCTCACTCTCTTTGTTGGCAGGATCTTTCCAAATTTTGGCAACTTAATATGGGCTCATGAGTTGGGCTCTTCAGGAGACCTGCAATCAAATTTATGCCAATTTTTTTAGCTTTAACGAGGTTGTACAATTAGGTGAGTAGTCTTTGGCTCAACTGTGCCAATCCCATGAAAATACTGTCAACCACAATAAGGCTGGAGTTCACTATCTCCACTTGGAAAGCCAAGTATGAAGATTCTGAAGTCCAGTCCAATTAATTAAAAGAAGAGATCAAGTGGCTTAAGTCAAGAGAGTCCTTTTGGGATGAGACATTTAAATCCCAAGTCCAATGACATTCTTTAAGGTTCGAACATCTGCACCAAACAAATGAAGAAGCTCTGAAGAAGTATCCAGAGGACATAAGGAAAACATTGGAAGAAGCTTTGCCCAAGCTGAGATCAAATCGGGTTCTTCACACTGAAGTTCTTCTAGGCACCTCTCAATTTAATTCAAGTGGATTTCAAATATAATTCAAATATCTCCAATGAATATTTAAATTTCAATGTTTACAACCTTAAGGGTGAGGAGTGGGAGAAATTCAAGAATGAATGGAAACAATTAGCTGGCTTTCTTATAGAAACAAAGGATGATGAGGAAGACTCAACCAATCTGAAAGAGATTCCCAGAGAGCACTTCCAACCCGAAGGAACTACTGCAAAGCCAACAAACCATCTAAAGGAAAAAAAAGATAGAAAGCCTTTATCTTTTCTTGCATTTTCTTATTCCCATACTCTATTGTAACATTTATTTTTATTAATATTTCCAGTTGCATTTAACTTTTTCTTATCAGAATATCGAAGTATCCAATAGTACTTACGTACTTAATTTACTTGATGGACTAAGCTAGACTTGGCGTACTATGCATACAAGGCTGACTCTCACTTAATCTGCCAATGGGTCGACTAAACCAAAAGCTCTGATACCAATTTAATAATGTAAAACCTTCTACCCGTACCAAATCACCAACTTTGGATATCAGATATTACGACATACAAACACTTAGCAAAAATTTTAAACAATTTACATATAATCCTTTTTCAACATACTTCTTATTATTTATTTAACTATTTCTAAACAAAAGAAGTAAAGAATACATCAGACTCTTAAAAATAATATAAGACATTACAACATATAAGCTTAATAAAGACAGACTCTTCTTGGCGTAATGTATTATATGCCCTATTCCTAAGATGCCCTCTGTACTCATCAATTCCAATGCTTGATCAATATATTTTTAAGTCACTCTTTGAACTAATTCCAATCTTTAACACACAATATAGATCTTCTTTCCTTTTTTAGGAAAAAATTATACTCTTTAGAAAATATCTAAATCTAATTGTTGGATCTAGTGTCCTGAGTGTAGTATTTTCGTCAATATACACTTGTAAATTTTTCAAACAAGCTGGTTAATAAAATAAATAAATTGATTACATTAATATACTTTGTATAATTATCTTCACATGGTTTTTTCACACAAAGAAAAATGGAAGCAAATGTTTCTCATTGGTTGTCTAACGTTTAACTAATACTAAGCGGTATTATGTGGTCGGATCATAATACAAAAAGACGGCTTGTATTAGTAGACGAACCTAAACATGTCGTTACTCTAATCAGAATTGAGCAAATTGATTAAAAGACTGATATGTCATATATCAAGTCCAATTAAAGAGATGCGTTGTCTTGGGTATCAGAGCAATCTGATAGTACATCGAACAGGACCCAAGCAGAATAGATCCTAATCTATTCATGTATATATTCACTTGGGATGTTCATAGTGTGGCATACCTAAATCCTAAGTGGATGGCAGACTATGTATGCGTGACTCGTACACTTTGATGTAAGTAAAAGCCTGAGTTCAAATAGATAAGGAACCGAAAGCTAGTACATTGGGTGTACAACTTCTGTAGTATGTAGTGTCACTGAAAATATTCGGATTCATAGCCTAGAACATGGTTAAATGATATCCTCTCATTGACATTGCATGGTTGATGAAAAGTAAATGTAGCCACTGGTCATTTGTCTTTGTGATGGATGACTAGATCACTATTTGATAGTGAATGACTTTTCATGAAGGAAGATGGAATGGTTACAATGAGAGGATCATATTGGGAGAGTGGATATTATCCTAAAGAGATCAAGGATATCCTATGAGGGTAACACACTTATGACAAAGGATTGGACGAGTACTGAGTAATTCCTTTCGTAATGGTATGTCGTTTGGGAGAGCTTAGTCACGATACTATAGTGGAATGAATTCATGACTAAATGAGTTTATAATTAATAGACGAGAAAGCCAAAACTTAATTATAAATCATTTGAGCCTCAACTACATATGTTTAATCGGTCCCTTCGCTAGCTCATTGAAACCAGAAATGAATTGCGTGTTTGAATAAAAACGAACGAAATGAATAGAAAAAGAGAAATATGAAATATTAATGAATGATTATGGTTTTCTCCAAAATGGAGAAATGGAATCATTTGAAAATGAATGTAGGTTTCCAGAAATGGAAATAAAAATGAAAATGGAAACTTGCAATCCTATATAGGATTACTTAAAAACTGATGGAAGAATGAGTTTATATTTTTGGACTATTTTGAAGCCCGACAATGAAAATAAATCTTTTAGTCATAGTGGATGGCAAGTAAGTAGGTCGTGGGTGGCAGTAGCGAGATAGATGACTTGGCGAGGCTCATCCCTGAACAGATATCAACGAACCTAGGAAATAGGCAATGGGGTTTTATTTATGTGGGTTTAGGCTTATTATAATTAAATTATGCTATTGAAACAATTTTCCTTTAAGTTTAAAACTTTTAATATTTTTTTTGCAAACCATGAACTTAAACCTTTATTACTAATTTCCTCTCAACATGAACAAAGTTTAATGTTTCTTTATTTCCCTTTACATGCGTACCATGTTATATTCTTTCAAAATTTTCCAAATTATGTGTTTGCGAAGTATTATTATTCTACGGCCCTCGTATGTTTGCAACCCCTACATGCATGCTAAACCATTAGAGGCAATAACCTTGCTACTTAGGCAATAACCCCTACGTGCACATGTTACTCTATTAGGCGAACCTACGCTGTATGTGTATGCAAACCTAAGTTGTGGTACGAACCTTAATAATAGCTTCCATGTTCTTCTAGTTATTTTTGAAAGTGTGTACCTAAAATACCTTGTTTATATTTTGCATGTGAACCCTGAAGCTTTACTATTTAGGTGACATGCGAACCCTTCCTCTATTTTTTTTGATGAGTTAACATGTTTACATTCTATGTATGACATTATTCCGCTGTTGTGTTATAACTTAGCACTTTTTATGTTGGAAATACGTGGTGTGTTGGAGGTTAGGTTGGGATTTAATGGAGAGGCAATTCAGTGGCTAATGTAGCTTGCCAAATTTTAGTCAAACCTACTCGATCAAGTTTGGGGTGTTACAATATTACGCCATAGGTCTTAGCTACATGGACTTACATATCCTTATGTCGTGATCTACCACTCTAGTCTTCATTTCACTAGAGGCGTCACCATGAGTGTTTACATATCCTATAATACCATGGGTCCCTACCACATGGAATTAAACGTATCTTCATATCATGATCTGCCAGTCTGGTTAGCACTACAACTACCCTAGCAGAGGAATCACATGGGGTGTTTTACTCAGAAATTACTTGCCCAGATTCATTCACATACCTAACTGGTTATTACTTTCTCATATCATATTTCACATCCATACTTACCATTTAATTTCTTATTCAAACATTACCTTACACATATCATCCTTACGCATGCAGAATCTTTACAATACTTTGCATACACACTTACCAGTTATTCGAGATGTTCTCATCATATATAACTCTACCTGAATAGTTAACATGGAGGAGTCAGGATAGAGACTCACCTAGTACTCACCTACTGTAGCTTGGAGTTCCAAACTCGAACATCCTTCTCGAACCAGCAGCAATGACTACTCAAAGAACATGGAACCACCATTAACCCAATTACAGACAATTTGTGAACATTTCAATTATAGAAGACCCTCATGTAGGGTCTCTTGTTCATAACTTACTCTTTATATACTTCTTAATATCCTTATTTTTTCAAAAACTTAAAATCCAGACCTATCAAACTTATCAGGAAGTGGATTATCCACTGATTAACTCAAAACCTTAGCTTCCAACTTAATAAAAAGAAGAAAATGTTTAAGTTTAAGAAGAATAAATAGAGAGAAAAATTGAAAGAAGTAAAGAAGAAAAACCCTCCATATGACCCCTTCTCACCATATATATACACCCAGTACCTGTTAACGGACCTTGACAAGAATCAAATCAAGTGTTTCTCCGAGGCTAGACTGGCTTGCTCCGCTCCTCTCCGCTTGTTCTTATTGAACCGTGGCTTCCAAAAACATTTTAATGTTGCTCCAAATGGTGGTTAATGAATCTTTTTCAAGAGGTGAAATCGGAAAGGGAATGGGGAAGAAAATAAAGAACAAAGAAGAGAGAAAAATGAGAAAGAAGTGAAGAATGAATGGTTTTGAGATGTGTTTGAAGTGAGCAGCCAATGGGGGTATTTATAGGTTGAGAAGACTTCTAAAAATAGAAAAAATTAGTAGCCAAATACTCCCCCCATGGCCGGCCACACATTTGGCATGTTTGAAGATTTCAAACATGCTATTTTTAGTTAGGAGCAAATCTTGAAAGGCATGAATAGTGGAGGGGTTTGAATGCAAATTGAAGGAGTATTCAAGGTCCATTTCACAAGCCAAGTAATCAGCCAAATAAGCTGATTAGGTCAGCATGTGGGATGGTTTTGGGCTGCCCAATGGTCAGTTGGATCGATTTTCTCGGTTCAGCTCAACTGGGCCACTTTTCATAATTAATTAATAATAATTTATTTAACCCAAAATAAATTGGATTAAAATTAAAATTAATTATATTATCAATTAATATTCATAATTTTGACACTATTTGGCTGAAAAATTAATTCGCCTCGATGCTTCAAAAATCGCTTCTCGATTTTATGCTTCTAACAATGTCTGCTGAGCCAATTTTCGCCCTTTGTGAAACCCTATTGAAAATGATCAAAATCAATCAAAATTTATCATAAAATTAATTAAAATTAAAAATGTAAATAATTTTAGTATAATTTAATTATTGTATAATTATTATATATTTTTCGACAAGAATTTTATCGAAACTACATTAATTTGAGTTAAAAAGGGCATGAAAAAGTGTGTATATTTTCATGTTTCCACACCCCCAAACTTAATTCATTGCTCGTCCCGAGTAATGCACAAATTTGAAAAGAATTTCTCAGAAAAACTTTCGAAAAATTCCTTCTGAACAACATTCTTCCCAAAATTATGATTTTAGTATACTTATGCTCAAGAATAATAATTTTGAGATTTATGCTACTTAAGTATACATATCATTCAAATTAATCTCAATCATTCTTGTGATAGAAAAAATAGACTAAATGATTCCAAATAAAGACATGTTAAATCCCTACCAATTTGATTTTATTCCTTATTCAAGATTAAGCTATAATTATTAAGTTTAACTTATGTCTTCAAATGTTGAACATAGCAATTTCTCTCCACTAATGTAGGTAGCATAGAAACTTGAATCAATAGGTCTTTAAAAAGGTTGTAACATGGCTAGGCTAGGGGTAGCTAAAAGATAGATAAATTTAGGCTAAAACCCTAGAATCATCTTGAATCGGACCTTCGAAATAATTACCTTCAATGCACCAACATATTTTGCTTTTACAGTCTCTTTTGTATATATATTTCTTTCGAGTACATATGCTCTCTTTTTTTTTTTCTTTTTTTTCATGAGCATTTTGCTGTATGTACTGCAATTTTTTGAGCACTTGATACTTCGTTTCAACTCCCCCAAACTTGTTTCAAAGAATATTCTGAATAATACTGAGTCTAGTGTTTGGGACAATTTAAAGATAATTAAGAGAAAAGTGATGGCTAAAAATTGTAAAGGTTCAAATAAAATTAGGCCATATAGTCTCAAAGTTGGGTTTCAAGGGATAAAAATTCATCAAAGTTGGCTTGAAAGGCTTAAACGGTCAAAAAAAAGTTGCCTAAATAATTTTCGACATTCTATGCTTCCTAGGATTTCACCTCAAGAAGTTACTAAGTGTGACAGCCCAAAACTGACCCTAGTCGGGAAGTGGTTTCGGGACTGCTAAACCGAGTCTTATAAATAATTAAAAGTTATATTCTGTGTTTATGATGTGAGTAAATGCATGTGTGAAAGTTTCATGCATTAATTTGATCATCTTTATGTGAATTTATTAATATGGACTTATATGAAACTTTGTTGGAAAGTGAGAGGTTAATTTTACAATGGTCTAATAGTACATGCATTGAAAGGAGTGGTTTTGCATGTCAATTTACCCATGATAAACATGGTGGCCGGCCAAGGAAGGAATATGCTCCACTAATTCAAAAATTAAAATAATTTTGTATTAACAAATGATTTAATAATTGAAATTAAAGGAAATAAAATATGAGAAGTGGGAGGAGAAACCAAAGTGTTTCATCTTTACTTCTCCATTGCCGAAACTAGAAGAAAGAAAGAAGAAAAACTCTTGTTGAATTTCGGCTAAGGTGTTTTGATACAAAAAGGTATGTTTTATGCCACTCTTGAAAATGTATGCATAATTTGGAGGATTGGTTTAAATTTTACTTGAATCTTGGATTGAAATTAGGTTATTTATGAGGGTTGAATTGCGGCCTAGGAACTTAAAATTTTTAGTAGAAGTTTTGATGACATTAGATGGATAGTTAGGTTGGATGTGTTAAATTGTTAATTGTTTTAGCTTGAAAGTTAAGGTTAATATGGTTTATGGGATTGCCGAATCTAATGTAGGGAGAAAGAAAATATGTATTCGGTTATGCTATTGATTCTTGGGGAGATAATGTTTAATGTATTTTTGTTTATGTTTTATAAAAGCACTAGTAATTGAATTTGAGAAATTTTAACTTGTTGATGGGAGGTGTTGAACGTGATATTCGGATGGGTTTCAAGGAATGACATTAGGGTAGCTAGAGTCTAAGAACTTTCGGTCAAGGACTATTGTGTGAGCAAATTCGGTATAAAGGTTTAAATGTTAATTGCATTGTATTTAATGTTTAAAGAATAGGTAGTAGCTAATTAAAGTTAAGAAGGCTAGAATTTCTTTTAAGGGAGGTGTGACCTTAATATGAACAAAATAGAATCAGCCTTAAGCTTGACTAAATGGTTCGGTTATTATTAGCTTAGAAGAAACCTATATGAAATTGTTGTATTAAGTCATAATATATAATTACATATGAAGGCTAAGTTTAAGTAGTAAGGCCGAATAGGTTATAAATTAATTATAGACGGTTCATATACATAGGAGTATGTATGTATTTGTGTGTGCGGCATTGTTGATAAATGGTGAATTGGTGATAATCTACTTGGGACAGCAGTAGTAAGGTGATTTTCGAAAATCGCCATAATTTGTAGGAGTTGAATTAGAAGCTGAGTGAATTATGTCATTAAAGCTTCAAGGGTCTATTTTCTTACAAAAGAAACTATAGAAACAAAAGAGTTACCGATCTAGAGATATTTGAAGTATTGTGGGGCTGAGTCAAAATGAGTGCTGGATTCCCTGTTCTGTTTTTAGAAAATCATTATAAATTGTACAAAAATGGTTATAAGATAAAATTTATATGCTTAGACTCCTTAATGAGTCTAGTTTCAAATGAGATTAAATACAACACATTTGGAATTCTGTAAAGTGAGAAATTGGATTCGTAGTGAAGAGTGGTCAGAATAGTCAAACAGTGAAACAGGGGAAACTTTAAGAAAAATCTGGTATTGATTGGCCAAGCCTAAAATTCTGAAAATTTTATGGGTGGAAGATATACGAGTCTATATTCAGGGAAAATTAACGGCAAGTGATTTGGAGTCTAGTAGCTCCAGTTATAAGTAATTTAGTAACTACTGCTCAGGAAAACAGCTCGTAGTGAATATGTGATTTTGTTGTAAACATTAATGAAAGTTTGCCGATGAATTATTTATTGATTAATATAAAGCTTACTATAATCTATGTGTGTGAAAGTCGGATCAATATATATATTATTCTGAAAGTAATACTTGAATAGTCGATTAATGACTATTTTAAATTTTGTTGAACTTAAGCTCAAGAGCAAGGGGGAACTAGATCCGATAAAGGGAAGGAAAAAGTAATTGAATAGCCGTTGAAGTCGTTCGACGACATTTGAGGTAAGTCTTCGAGTAATGACCCTACTTGAATTATATTGAAATGAATAGTCATACTATGACGGATAGTCGAATGTGCTTAGAGACTATCTTATAAAGCCAATTGAAATCATGCTCTTTGTGTGTGGCTACTGAGCCGAAATTTGAAAGGTTTAATAAATGTTTCGTGTTTGAGCCTTAGTAACGAAGAAATGATATGGATGTGTTATGATTATTGATATATGTGTGCGTGAACATTGGATTATATCCGGGCTAAGACCCGAAGGCAATTATGCGAGTTGATATATCCGGGCTAAGACCCGAAGGCAATTATGCGAGTTGACATATCCGGGCTAAGACCCGAAGGCAATTATGCGAGTTGACATATCCGGGCTGAGACCCGAAGGCAATTATGCGAGTTGATATATCCGGGCTATGACCCGAAGGCAATTATGCGGGATGATATATCCGGGCTAAGACCCGAAGGCAATTATGCGAGTTGATATGTCCGGGTTAAGACCCGAAGGCAAATGTGTTTGCGGCTGTATTCGGTTAAATACCGAAGAAACTTGGGTTTGAATGTGAGCGTTTTGTGCTGTAACTAATTTAATAAATATGCTCGACCAACCCGAACGATACGGTATGTTTGCATGTGCATTGGAAAAGTCGATTCGTTTTAAATAGTATTCGTGTGATCGGCTAACGAATTTTTTTGGCTTTTAGAAAGGTTGATACCTTGTATAAATATGTTGATGAAGTGTGAAGTAAGTATGATTATGAGAATGTGTGTTAATAAAGTGACTTAGTTAGCTATGAGAATGTAATACTGTAGTCAAAGCCGATTTCATTACTTGAGACTTACTAAGCTTAAAATGCTTACCCGGTTGCTTTGGCTCTCTGTTTTATAGATTTTGTTCGTCAGCTATCGGATTCGGGATCAGCGAAGTCGAAGTCATCTACACTATCAAAGCTCTTTTGGTACTCTTTTAGTTGAACTCTGGATATGGCATGTATAGGACTACCCCCTGTTGTTTAAGTTCTTATTGTGATGTATGTGTGTAAAGCCATGCGAAAATGGCTCGTAGAAGTGGAGTATGGCATTAGACCATTTGTGTTTATGTATGTATATATGGTTTCACGATGTGACTATGGTTTGAAATGGAAGTTTTGGGCTAATGATCAGCCATTGGAATGGCTAATTATGATCACATGTGGACCTATGTATGGCAAAACCCTAGTTGGTCCATGGTAACCACAGAATAGGTAAAGTTTACCTTGAAAACAGATGCTGACAGCAACAGTGGTGTAGATTTGAAAAATCACAAAAATTAGTAGGAGTGGAATTAAATAGTGAATAAATTATGTAATCGAACCTTGATGAACCTACTTTCATATGGAAGTAACGAAACAATCATATGAATAGTACAGTATGAGATATTCGGGTTCTTGTGGAATGGGGCCAGAACAGTTTCTGGATTCTCTGTTCCGCCTTTGGAAATTCACTATAAATTGACCAGAGATAATTAGGGGTCATACCATATATGCATGGTTTCCTCTCTGAGTCTAGTTTCCATAGAAACAAACGGCATCAGTATTGAAGCTCAGTGCAGAGAGATATCCAAGTCGTAATGAGAAGAGGTCAGTGTAGTCGACCCCTGTAACTTGGGAGACTTTGACTAATAAACTGTACTAATTGGCCTGACCAAAAATTCTAGAAAAAATAAATAGGTGGGGACATGAGTCTAGTTTCGGGGAAAAATCACAAAACTGATTTTCGAGTTGTGAAACTCAAGATATGATTTTTGAAGCGACTAGTACTCAGACTGGGCAGTGTCTGGAAAAATTTTTAAAAGTCTGTCAACACCTCGTATTCGACTCCGGTGACGGTCTCGGGTTCGGGGTGTTACAATTGATTGGTATCAGAGCTACGGTTTAGTCGATTCTAGGACTACCGTAATGTGTTGGGGTCTAGCTATACATGCCATTTTATGTGATTAATTGATAGTGTGGTGATTTCTGACATTTGCAAATGTGTTTATTTATAGTAATGGATCCCAATCCCGACCGAGCGGTAGCTGATGATCTTGAGAGTGTAGCGCCTGCTCCCGCACAACGGACAGCGCCGGTGGACTCTCAACCTAATGCGAGTAACCCGAATGATGAAGCTAGACAAGCTTTCTATAGCGTGATGAATGACTGGTTCAACCAATACATTCGAACTAACACGGATGTTCCACAACCTCCATTCCCGACAAACACCACCCCCGCACCTACAATACCTCCGGTAACTGACCAAATAAGGTCAAATAAGCCCCCAGTTGATAGAATCCGAAAACATGGGGCTACTGAATTTAAAGCTACGGATAGCGACGATGCCGAGCAAGCTGAATTTTGGTTGGACAACACTATCCGGGTACTCGATGAGCTATCTTGTACACCCGATGAATGCCTAAAGTGTGCTATCTCCTTGCTACGTGATTCAGCCTACTATTGGTGGAGTACTCTGACTTCTGTCGTGCCCCGGGAGCAAGTAACTTGGGAGTTTTTCCAAACTGAGTTTCGGAAAAAGTATATCAGTCAGAGATTTGTTGATCAAAAACGGAAGGAATTTCTTGAGCTTAAGCAAGGTTCTATGTCAGTTACTGATTACGAGCGAAAATTTGTTAGACTTAGTAGATACGCTCGGGAATGTGTTTCGTCCGAGGCTGTCATGTGTAAACGCTTCGAAGATGGGCTGAATGAAGATATAAAAATGTTCGTTGGCATTCTTGAAATACGAGAGTTCGTAGTACTTGTCGAGCGAGCTTGTAAAGCCGAAGAGCTTAGAAAGGAAAACAAAAAGTTGATGTGGGAACTGGGGAGTTTCGTAAAAGATCCTCGGGAAAGTCTCTTCGACAGGCATCGAAGAAATTTCGAGATGATGTGGGCCGGTCTAGAGGCACTTCGGGCCTTTTTAGACGAGATCGTGATCGACCCCCTGTGGGTACACGAGGCACTTCGGTTGCCAGTGTTGGGAACGAACGTCGAGGCTGAACGGAATGTCGACATTGCGGTAAATGGCATTTGGGGAGTTGTAGATTCCATGACCGCTCCTGTTACAAGTGCGGATCAGTGGACCACTTCATTAAAGATTGCCCGAGGCTGTCTGAACAGAATGTAAATCAGAGTGGGAAACCGGGTGCTACCACTGCTCGAGGTAGACCATCTAGAAATACGGGCAATGCTAGTGGTGGTCAGAGAGGATCTAGAGATGCTACGACCAGATCCGAGGCTCGTGCACCTGCTAGAGCATATGCTATACGTGCCCGCGAGGATGCTTCTTCGCCTGATGTTATTACCGGTACTTTTACTCTCTTTGATACTAATGTAATTGCTTTGATTGACCCCGGTTCTACTCATTCTTACATATGTGAAACCTTAGCATCCAGTAAGACTTTACCTATTGAGTCTACTGAGTTTGTAATTCGGGTGTCAAATCCCTTGGGTCGTTACGTGCTTGTCGACAAAGTGTGTAAGAAATGTCCTCTAGCAATTCGAGGTTCCTGTTTTCCAGCGGACTTGATGCTTTTGCCGTTTGATGAATTTGATGTTATCCTTGGGTTGGATTGGTTGACCGTGCATGATGCGGTTGTGAATTGCAAAAGCAAGACTATTGATTTGAGGTGTGCAAATAACGAAGTAATCCGAGTTGAGTCTACGGACTTGGATGGGTTGCCAGCTGTAATATCCTCAATGTTGGCCCAGAAATATGTAAGAAAAGGGTGCGAAGCATACCTTGCGTATGTACTGGATGACCAAGAACTAGAAAGGAAACCTGAATCTGTGCCGGTGGTTTGTGAATACCCGGATGTTTTTCCTGAAGAATTGCCGGGTTTACCACCTGTTCGGGAGATAGAGTTTGGTATTGAGCTTGTACCTGGGACTACGCCGATTTCGATAGCTCCGTATCGTATGGCACCAACTGAGTTAAAAGAGTTGAAAGCTCAGCTGCAAGAATTGACGGATAGAGGTTTCGCTCGGCCAAGTTTCTCACCTTGGGGTGCACCAGTATTGTTCGTGAAAAAGAAGGACGGAACCCTGAGGTTGTGCATTGACTATCGTCAACTGAATAAAGTGACGATAAAGAATAAATATCCATTACCGCGTATCGATGATTTGTTTGATCAACTAAAGGGGGCCTCAGTGTTCTCAAAAATAGATTTGAGATCGGGTTATTATCAGTTGCGGATTCGAGATTCAGACGTACCCAAAACTGCTTTCAGAACGAGGTACGGTCACTACGAATTCTTAGTGATGCCGTTTGGGCTCACTAATGCCCCGGCAGTATTTATGGATTTGATGAATCGGATCTTCAGACCATATTTGGATCGGTTCGTAGTTGTGTTCATTGATGACATCTTGGTCTATTCAAGAGATGAGACCTTACATGCTGAGCACCTGAGACTAGTGTTGCAAATTTTACGGGATAAGCAGTTATATGCTAAGTTCAGTAAGTGTGAGTTCTGGTTAAGAGAGGTTAGCTTCTTGGGTCATGTGGTATCCGCATCGGGTATTCGAGTTGACCCGAACAAAATTTCAGCCATACTTGACTAGAAACCTCCGAGAAATGTTACTGAAGTTCGGAGCTTTTTGGGGCTCGCCGGTTATTACCGACGATTTGTGAAGGGTTTCTCGATGATAGCCACACCAATGACGAAGCTACTTCAAAAGGATGTTAGGTTCGAGTGGACGGAGAAATGTCAGAAAAGTTTCGACCAACTGAAAACTCATTTGACTGAAGCTCCAATTTTGGTGCAACCCGAATCAGGTAAAGAGTTTGTCATTTATAGTGACGCATCCCTACTTGGGTTGGGTTGCGTATTGATGCAAGAAGGTCGAGTCGTGGCCTATGCGTCGAGACAATTGAAGCCACACGAGAGGAATTATCCGACCCATGATCTCGAACTAGCTGCCATCGTATTTGCTTTAAAAATATGGCGACATTATCTGTTTGGTGAGAAGTGCCATGTATTTTCAGACCACAAAAGTCTCAAATATTTGATGACTCAACGAGACTTGAATCTGCGACAAAGACGTTGGCTTGAGTTGTTGAAAGATTACGAGCTTGTCATTGATTACCACCCGGGAAAGGCTAACGTGGTTGCGGACGCCTTAAGCCGGAAGTCATTGTTTGCTTTGCGAGCGATGAACGTGCATTTGTCTGTTCTACCAGACAATGTGTTAGTAGCTGAATTAAAAGCTAAACCATTATTGACTCACCAAATTCGTGAAGCTCAGAAAGTCGATGATGAATTGGTTGCAAAACGGGCTAAGTGTTTCCGAACGAGGGATCAGAGTTTCAAATTGATGACGATGATTGTTTGAGGTTCAGAAATCGGTTGTGTGTTCTAAGGAATTCGGAACTCATTCGATGATTCTGACGAAGCCCATTGTAGCCGAATGTCAATTCACCCGGGAGTACGAAATGTACAACGATTTGAAACGTCAATTTGGTGGCATGGTATGAACGGACATCTCCGACTTTGTTTCGAGATGTTTAATATGTCAACAAGTGAAAGCGGAACATCAAGTGCCTCAGGATTACTCCAGCCGATCATGATACCGAGTGGAATGGGATCGAATCACAATGGACTTTGTGTCCGGACTGCCCTTGTCAGCAAGTAAGAAGGATGCGATATGGGTTGTTGTTGATAGACTGACTAAGTCGGCTCATTTCATCCCGTACGTACGGATTTTTCATTGGATAAACTAGCTGAATTGTACGTTTATCAAATTGTGAGATTACACGGGGTACCTGTTTCTATCGTGTCGGATAGAGATCCGAGATTCACCTCACGATTTTGGAAGAAATTGCAAGAAGCTCTGGGTACCAAGCTGCATTTTAGCACTGCTTTTCACCCCCAAACGATGGTCAATCCGAGCGGATAATTCAGATACTTGAGGATATGTTGAGATGTTGCATCCTCGAGTTCAGTAGTTCATGGGAACGGTACTTACCTTTGATTGAATTCGCTTACAACAATAGTTTTCAATCAAGTATTAAGATGGCACCCTACGAGGCTTTGTACGGTCGTAAATGCCGTACACCATTGTTTTGGACCGAGCTCGGTGAAAGTAAAATTTTCGGAGTTGATTTGATTAAAGATGCCGAGCAGAAAGTAAAGGTAATCCGTGAAAGTCTGAAGGTAGCCACAGATCGTCAAAGTCGTATGCGGATTTGAAAAGAAAAGACATTGAATATCAGGTTGGAGATAAAGTGTTTCTTAAGGTTTCGCCTTGGAAAAAGGTACTCAGATTCGGCCGTAAGGGCAATTGAGTCCGAGGTTCATTGGGCCGTATGAATATCCGAAAGAATTGGTCCAGTGGCATATAGATTGATTTTACCCCTGAACTTGAAAGGATTCACAATGTTTTTCATGTTTCGATGCTTCGACGTTATAGATCCGATCCGTCACATGTGATTAATCCCTCGGAAGTTGAAATTCATCTGACTTGAGTTATGAAGAAGAACCGATTCGTATCCTAGCTCGTGAAGTGAAAGAGTTGCGAACAGAAGGGTTCCGTTAGTTAAGGTGTTATGGCTCAAACCGGGATCGAGGAAGCTACTTGGGAACTGAGAGCTCGTTGAAAGAACGATACCCAACCTATTCACCGGTAAGATTTTCGGGGACGAAAATTTCTTAAGTGGGGGAGAGTTGTGACAGCCCAAAACTGACCCTAGTCGGGAAGTGGTTTCGGGACTGCTAAACCGAGTCTTATAAATAATTAAAAGTTATATTCTGTGTTTATGATGTGAGTAAATGCATGTGTGAAAGTTTCATGCATTAATTTGATCATCTTTATGTGAATTTATTAATATGGACTTATATGAAACTTTGTTGGAAAGTGAGAGGTTAATTTTACAATGGTCTAATAGTACATGCATTGAAAGGAGTGGTTTTGCATGTCAATTTACCCATGATAAACATGGTGGCCGGCCAAGGAAGAATATGCTCCACTAATTCAAAAATTAAAATAATTTTGTATTAACAAATGATTTAATAATTGAAATTAAAGGAAATAAAATATGAGAAGTGGGAGGAGAACCAAAGTGTTCATCTTTACTTCTCCATTGCCGAAACTAGAAGAAAGAAAGAAGAAAAACTCTTGTTGAATTTCGGCTAAGGTGTTTTGATACAAAAGGTATGTTTTATGCCACTCTTGAAAATGTATGCATAATTTGGAGGATTGGTTTAATTTTACTTGAATCTTGGATTGAAATTAGGTTATTTATGAGGGTTGAATTGCGGCCTAGGAACTTAAAATTTTAGTAGAAGTTTGATGACATTAGATGGATAGTTAGGTTGGATGTGTTAAATTGTTAATTGTTTTAGCTTGAAGTTAAGGTTAATATGGTTTATGGGATTGCCGAATCTAATGTAGGGAGAAAGAAAAATATGTATTCGGTATGCTATTGATTCTTGGGAGATAATGTTTAATGTATTTTTGTTTATGTTTTATAAAAGCACTAGTAATTGAATTTGAGAAATTTTAACTTGTTGATGGGAGGTGTTGAACGTGATATTCGGATGGGTTTCAAGGAATGACATTAGGGTAGCTAGAGTCTAAGAACTTTCGGTCAAGGACTATTGTGTGAGCAAATTCGGTATAAAGGTTTAAATGTTAATTGCATTGTATTTAATGTTTAAAGAATAGGTAGTAGCTAATTAAAGTTAAGAAGGCTAGAATTTCTTTAAGGGAGGTGTGACCTTAATATGAACAAAATAGAATCAGCCTTAAGCTTGACTAAATGGTTCGGTTATTATTACTTAGAAGAAACCTATATGAAATTGTTGTATTAAGTCATAATATATAATTACATATGAAGGCTAAGTTTAAGTGTAAGGCCGAATAGGTTATAAATTAATTATAGACGGTTCATATACATAGGAGTATGTATGTATTTGGTGTGCGGCATTGTTGATAAATGGTGAATTGGTGATAATCTATTGGGACAGCAGTAGTAAGGTGATTTTCGAAATCGCCATAATTTGTAGGAGTGAATTAGAAGCTGAGTGAATTATGTCATTAAGCTTCAAGGGTCTATTTTCTTAAAAAGACTATAGAACAAAGAGTTACCGATCTAGAGATATTTGAAGTATTGTGGGGCTGAGTCAAAATGACTGCTGGATTCCCTGTTCTATTTTTAGAAAATCATTATAATTTTACAAAAATGGTTATAAGATAAAATTTATATGCTTAGACTCCTTAATGAGTCTAGTTTCAAATGAGATTAAATACAACACATTTGGAATTCTGTAAAGTGAGAAATTGGATTCGTAGTGAAGAGTGGTCAGAATAGTCAACAGTGAACAGGGGAAACTTTAAGAAAAATCTGGTATTGATTGGCCAGCCTAAAATTCTGAAAATTTTATGGGTGGAAGATATACGAGTCTATATTCAGGGAAATTAACGGCAGTGATTTGGAGTCTAGTAGCTCCAGTTATAAGTAATTTAGTAACTACTGCTCAGGAAAACAGCTCGTAGTGAATATGTGATTTTGTTGTAACATTAATGAAGGTTTGCCGATGAATTATTTATTGATTAATATAAAGCTTACTATAATCTATGTGTGTGAAAGTCGGATCAATATATATATTATTCTGAAAGTAATACTTGAATAGTCGATTAATGACTATTTTAAATTTGTTGAACTTAAGCTCAAGAGCAAGGGGGAACTAGATCCGATAAAGGGAAGGAAAGTAATTGAATAGCCGTTGAAGTCGTTCGACGAATTTGAGGTAAG